>NC_059102.1:4390000-4665000 GCF_020740685.1 Jaculus jaculus | reverse complement strand
GTGGATTCCAGGGAAATCTATGTCCCAAGGAAATCTGCAAGATCACTCTGCTTGCCTATTGCACAATGTTGTGTGTGTGTGTGTGTGTGTGTGTGTGTGTGTGTGTGTGTGCATATATGTGTACTTATACATCTGAGTCAGTTCCAAAGGATTTATTTTATTTTATTTATTTATTTATTTTAATATTTTTTATTTATTTATTTGAGAGCGACAGACACAGAGAGAAAGACAGATAGAGGGAGAGAGAGAGAATGGGCGCGCCAAGGCTTCCAGCCTCTGCAAATGAACTCCAGACGCTTGCGCCCCCTTGTGCATCTGGCTAACGTGGGACCTGGGGAACCGAGCCTTGAACCGGGGTCCTTAGGCTTCACAGGCAAGCGTTTAACTGCTAAGCTATCTCTCCAGCCCCCCAAGGATTCATTACTAGCAACAGCAGAGGTCATGGGGTCAGCACTTGCCTGCTGTCACACGTGTCACCCTCCCCCGCCCCCCCGCACTATCCCATCACTACCAACGCTTATGTCTACAAACATCAAAACAATGGCAGTCAGATCAGAGTTGAAGCCCATTAAAATCAATGAACAACAAAGCCAGTAGAACGGGCTTGGCTTAGGAGGCCTGTGGGCCTGAAGTCCCTCCTGTGGATGCGTATCCCCCTCTGGGCTCACCTGGGTGGGCAGCCCTTGGAGAACTGCCCCTGGAGGTGAGTGAGCACTGACCGCCGAGCGATGTAACCCTGAGTTCTGGCCATCTACTAAGGCATTCCCATGGCTATAATGATGCCACACGTGCGCCTGCAGGGAATAGGTAAAATTAGAGCAAAGCTCTTTTCGCTTTGGTCCTCCTTCTCCAATAATTACAGCCAATGCCATTCACCTCGATCAGGAGCTTGACTGTCCTGGAGTCACAGGAGTCACCTGGCCATTAAGGTTTCGTCATGTCAGGGAACATATGGCGAAGTGACAACTTGTCATGTTGGCATCCTTGATGCTCCTGAACTCTCCCATCATGGGCGCGAGTTCTGTTGTCTTTCTGACTATGCAGTTTGAGTGAGGAGAAACGGCTAGCGTGTCTTGGACCTGGATCAAATAAATATAACTTGCTTTTTCCTTTAATTATGGCAAAAGTATGCAATTATCTACTTAATGTATTTTAAAATTTTAAACAAATATTTATTTATTTGCAAACAGAGACAGATAGAGAAAAGATAGAGAAACAGGCAGAATAGGCACACCAGGGCCTCTAGCCTCTGTAACAGAACTCCAGATGCATGTGCCCCCTTGTGCATCTGGCTTTAAGTGGGCGCTGGGGAATTGAACTTAGGTCTTTAGGCTTTGCAGATGAGCACCTTAACTGGTAAGCCATCTTTCCAACCTTATCTACTTAATATTAATTTGACCTGTTAGTTCCAAAATACCCAACTTGTTAAAGCCTTCAAGAGCTCATCGGGGCTGTGCCCGCCCCACGCTGGTTCTTACAGCGGGCATTCTCAGCTGGGTGGTAGCACAGGGCTGGGCCACTCTGTCAGCAACGCTGTCTTCTGTGGAAGCTTCTACCAAATGATTCTAAGGAGTAATTGTAACTTTTCTGAGAAATGCCAGAGCAGACACCCATGCATGTATATACATCCACATTGTGTACACACACACACATGAAAATGGTGAGTGACAAAACAGTGTCATCAAAATTCACCCCAACAATTGGAGATGCAAAGGGATCCGTCCCTCCCAGGCCTTGGTTATTTTAGATATTTGGAATACAGACATGCTTTTCTGGAACTTGGGAAAATGTTAACTTTATATATATCTTGCAAAGCCTAGAAAGTAATGATGCAAAATAATCTCCATAACTCTCACTGCAAGCTGGCGAGCCACTTAAGTGTCTGGGTGGGAACCCGCAGTGAAGGTGTGCAGCGGAGCTGATTAGAATAGCTACCTGCCTGCACGGCCCTGACTGTGAAAAGTCTGTGCTGCACAGCCCTGTTTCCTTTACTCCCCTCTACTTTTGGCCGTTGTGAGCTTTTCCCAAGATGACATCCTGTGCAAAGTGCCAATGACTCATGGAGCAGATCTGAGCGAGAACGCAGACCCTTCGGCACCAAAGCCCATCACTGCCAGGGAGGGTAGATAAGCTGGCATGCCCTGCTTCCTCTCCAGAAAGGACACAGGCACTGCAGGGCGTCAGCAAAGGAGGGTGGAAAAGGACTACAGGCCCTGAGAACCTTGATCACGGCTCAACCGTCCCAGAGGAAGGCTAATGTGCAGGACTCCCAAGCAGAAGTCATGGGCACCTGGTGTTGGAAGTAGGCAGAAAGGATGGAGCAGAAATGATGGCAAGTGAAGAGAGTGACCTCTTCAAAAGGATGTGGTGAGGTCCCCAACCCAAGGATGGAGGGGCACTGTATGGGGTACCTAGCTACTCCCCACTAGCAGATTGTCATCTTAAAGCACTTTCAGGCTTCCAGAAATGGAGCAGAGAAGAGCAGGCACCTCTTTCTCTGCTAGCCCATCTGCCCCCCGTAGCCCCTTGTTGTTAACATCTTGCCATGGCGTGGGGCACTCCATACCTGCTGAGCCCTATGGATGGCTCATCCTTCACTGAAGTCCGCCATTTCTATGCAGTTTCGGGCCGTGTTGTACATCATGGGACCTCAACAGATCACAGGATCACAGTGACACACAGGACAGTACACTGTCCTAAAGACCCCCTGGGTTCTTGTTCACCCCCCTCTACCCCAGGCCCCACAAACATTAGTGACAGCTGACTTTTTGAAGTCTGCCAAATGTGTACCAGGTAGCAAAGACATTGTGAGGCTGTCTCAGCCCCATAACAACGTGGGAGGACGTTATTATTCTAGGCCTCAGTTCAAAATGAGGATCAAAGCACAGAGAGTGTGTGACTTGCCTGAGGTCACACCGCTGGTGAAGACTGAAATGAAACCCGCCATCTGGCCCGGAGTCTTGGTTCATTGCTGCAGGGCTGACGTGCATCCAACTGTGCCGCCTGTCTGATCGAGGAGCCCGCAGCCATCCACCACTGCTAGGTGCCACCAGGAATGGAGGGCCGACGTTAAACAATATGCTTCATAAGGTATAGCAAAATAATACACCTGCCATCCACCAATGGCTTCTTTCAGGACAGTCTGCACACCAGTGTGTCAAACCACATCTAGATGTGGAACCTGTGCTGAGCCCTGACACGCCCCAGCATCTGAGTGGAATCCCCTTCTGCGATTCTAGGAACAACCCCGAGACAGTGTGGCTAGTGGCAGCCGCTTTTCCAGACAGCAGAGGACCCTCCCCACCCTCTGCCACCTTGCTAACTCATGTCTGAGCTCAACTGCCTGTGAGCTATTCCAGCCGTGGCCATAATTGCTTACATAGATACATCACTTGACCCCTTCAAGTGACCATCACAAATGGTTCTTGTGAGACCTTCATCTGTTGCCATGGCTTGGACCAAGAATGTCCCCTGAAGGCCATGTGTTAACAACTGAGCTCCCAGTGTGGAAATTGAGAAGTGAGCCAGGTAAGAGGTGTTCTGGTCACCAGAAGCATGACCTTGAAGGGCATGTTAGGACACCTGCCCCTTCCTTGCTGTCTCCCTTCCTTGTGTTGTGGTGAGTGGTTTTGCCCCAGCACGTGCTCTTACCATCACTCTATCGTATGTGGCCTTGCCACAGACCTAAGAGATAACTGTAGTGGGGTGCTAGGGGTCCAGGAAAGTCCTTGAACCCCAAGCAATTAGGTTTGTTTCTAATTTTAATCAGAGAATAGAATAAAAAAAGACTGAGAAGGACAATTATTAAATTATCATACTTATTGAGAAAAGTACAGAGCCAAGGAAAGGCATCCACATGGCTAAAGATCCCATGTGGAGGGCCTGGAAAAAAAAATCATGGAAAGAAAAGAGAGAAAAGAAAGTTCAAGAAGCTGGACAGAATAAAGGCGCCCATGCGGAGGGTGAGGACTAGGAGGTCTTTCCAGCTACCATCAGCTGGGCTGGGCCTGGGGCAGGCCCAGCTGAGGGAAAAACTCACCGGTAGGTGGAAGTTCCCAAGAGGCCAGAGAGCCTGTCCTCCCCTTGCAAAGATATTTGTGACCTGATGGTGGTGGGCTGTCTTCTGGTTCAGGTGAACCAAGGGACAGCTGGTTGGCTAGGGCTAGGGGCTGTCTCAGGAATAGGCTAGCCCTGGGGCCAAGTTCCAGGGGCTGAACTTGACCAACCATAACACTTCCTATGAAAGCCCTCCCTCCCAGGAGTGGTCCTGGTTGTTTGTGGAAACACAGGTCTAGGGAACTAGGCAAGAGGTAAGAAGTCAGATCATCTTTGATTTCTAACAAGTGCCAACTTTCCTGCCATTTTACCTTCAGGGGTCCAGTCACCCTAACTGAGCCCCCTCTCACAACTACCATGGACTGTAAGTTCCAGATAGTGAACTCAAACAAACCTCACCCTTCTGAAGCTGGCCACTTCAGGTATTTTGGTATAGACGTGTAAAGATGGCCTACACACTTGTCCTTGCTCAGGTTCTGATTCTAAAATTCCCATGTGCATAAAACCTGCCGGTGACTTATACAAACCCTTCTCAGAAGCTGAAACTTCAGGCTCTTCTCTGAGAAGAAGCACTGAGTGTGGCCTGGGCCTGGAGGGCTCCCATGTGCTCCTAGTGCTGGAGTCTGGTCAGTAACACCGCTGCAGGGAAGGTGAGGCACGGAGGGACGGGGCATTCCTCTACGTCTCCCCTGACCTGCCCTGTCTTGATTTCTGCCTTGGCAGGTCTCGGGCCCCTCCAGTGGGCACCACACTCCAGTAGGAAGGCGGCTGATGAGGAAGATATATCTGGAGGTGCCAGCAGCAAGACCAGCCTTGTGTATCCGTCACCACAACGTTTGTAGAAATCATCCTACAAGATCCCCAAGGGTGAAGCAAGAGAAATGGGAGGTGGGACTTCTGTCCAGTAGCTTGATTCTGTGGCTTCACATCCCTCAGGGGCCTGCCTTGTTTTGTTTCCGGATGACAAGGAGGTGACAGAAAGGTGTTCTGTTAGAGGGCTTCTACCAGAGTGGAAAAGGCCTTCCCAGCCTATTTCTGTCTAGGCCAGGATCTTCTCCAGAATTAAAGCCCCTCCCACCGCCGCAGCAAGTGCTGAGCAGATTGCTCCAGGATGTCTTTCTATCCGTCCCAGGGGCCAAGGCTGCTCCTGGCTCATCTATGAGACCTCAAAGCAGTTACAATTCAGCTGTCAGGAATGAACCCCGCTTTCAAGGCTGATCAATGTCCATCCCCTCCTTTGGTCTGGTCCTCTCACCCCAACAATCTCAAAACCTTTTCTATTTGAAGCCAGAAACATGGCTTGACCACTCGTGAGTTCTGGGTGCTGGGTATCAGACAGCTTTGCTAGATTCCAGGTTTTCCCTGGGGCTCCTTCCCACTGCAGTGTTGAAACCAAAATGGACAGTCCACTGCAGCCCGGTGAGGACAGTAGCAACCCTCCAACACACAGGGACAGTTGTTAGAGTACCCAGACCAAGTCTGCAGGCTAGACGGAAACCAGGGAAAAGGGCGAAGCTCAAGGGCAAGGCCAAGGCCAACAGGGAGACAGGAAGGGCAGGGCAGGAGAGTCAGAGGCAGGCCAGGAGCTCCCGCACAGTGTTAGCAGAAGAGGCAGATGGTCCTGAGCGTACAAGTGCCTGATGACTCTGGATGTGTGTGACACGGATGGCCACCTATTCGTCCTTTCCCTAGTGGACACTGAAACTGAATGGCTCTAATAGCTCACATGACTGGTTCATCCAGGCAATAGGTAAGTGAGGGATAGGATAGGGCATCCTTCTGTATCCCCCTACCCAAGAAATCTTACCACCTTCCTTGGCAGGTCTTTGATGCCCCCTCCACTTGCTATTGGCAGTGCCAAGGAAGCTAACGAAAACTAGAGAGGCACCATGGGGAAGAGCTAGTCTCATGAGCACACCAACACTGTTCTTGTACAAACCATCCTGCAAGAGCCACTGGATGTGACCCAGAGTAGAGGGCTGCGGGAGGTCTGCTCAGAAGATGCCTCCATGGCCGCAGACCCCCCAATGCCTTGTACGGGCACCAGTGCAGCACCTGTGCCACGACGAAGGAGGGATGAGGGCACTTCAAGGGAGAGATTTGGTTACATCTCAGCTGAAGTTTTCTCTAGGACTAGCATCCCATGAGAAATCAACAAAAGTTCTGTGTCTGCATACAAATACTACTCAAGTGCAATGATGTAATCAGAGTCCCCACAAGCAGCTGAGGTGACCACAAGAGTACAAGACCCATTTCGTTAGTGGATTCCTCAGTGGGTTCTCAAAGGCACACTACTAGGAAACTCTGCATCTGTTATTTTTGCTTGTTTGTTTGCTTGCTTGCTTTTGTTTTGTTTTGTTTGCTTTCCTCTTGGGTTCCTTCGAGCTTACAGATTCCCAGGTTCCAAAGTTACCAGTGCTACCAGATCTGTTTCTATAACTCCACCCCTGTGACCAAGTTCTCACCCCAGTTCTCCCACAGAAACCCTTCTCCATTTCTTCCAAACCAGTAAGAGCAGAGAGTATACAAGCACACTCCATGATCTGCTCACCAGGCCTCGAGACCACACTGGTATGAGTGTGTTGAGCCACCTCATAGACTAAGTGGTGCCCCGTGTGATATGAAAATGAAATGATACAGGCCTCTTCATCTTCTATTTTCTAATCAGTAGCTGGAAGATTCTGTTACAACCTCCTTCCTGAAACTGATAGGCCGACTGATTCAGGGCTACTGTATCCTGAAAGGTGCCCAGTAAGAAACAGAATGCTAAGGATGGCTGTGGTGGCAAACTTCTGTAATCCCAGCACTTGGGAAGTGAAGGCAAAAGAATCAGGAATTCAAGGCCAACTTCACCTTCATTGTGAGTTTGAGGCCACCCTGTGTTATATCAAACTACATCTCAAAAAAAAAAAAAATCGAATGAGACTTTCAGATATAAAACACATAGATTTTTTTAATACAAGTATGGCACAAATATTGCATGGTATGTGTCTATACTAAAAAATAATACTCATAGTGTATATAATTTTTTAAATATCTATTTTTCATTTTTTCTTTGTTTTTTTTTTACTTGCAAGGAGGAGAGGAGAAAAAGAGAGGAGAAAGAGAGCATGCCTGATCTTTTGCAACTTGCAAATGAACTCCAGATAAATGCACCACTTTTTATATCTGGCTTTACGTGGATACTGGGGAATCAAACCTAGGTCATCAGGCTTTGTAAGCAAGCACCTTTAACTGCTGAGCCATCTTTCCAGCCCTATATCTGAATTTTGAGTGTAACTTGGCATCCTGTATTTTTGCTTACTAAATCCCACAAACCTAATACATGGTGTGAAGAAATGTGCCCAGAGCCGGTCACATGCACAAACTCGGTGACTTGAGAATTTGGCATCAATGCTTCTGGTCAGCATCTGGGCTCGGTTGCTGTGACCATAGAGTTCTGTTGTCAGCTTGGTCACGTTGGCACCAAGTGAAAGACACACCTCCTGGGCAGGTCCGTGCAGGGCTCCCAAAGGACTGAGGGAGGGAGGATGACCTTCCTGCAGAGTGGTGGCCCTTCTGGTGGTGGAAACTCCAGGGGACACTGCCCCTCTTGCCTGGCTGCCCACTGGTGAATGAATCTACCGGGTGGTACTGCCATCCTTCACAGACACTGGAACCCAGAGGCCTTGCAGTGAGGACTGAGGACCAGCAGCTCTCCAGGAGGCCTCTGGGCCTTTGGTGTCAGGTTGGGACTGTGGAGACATCCAGCCTCGTGGACTGAGCGGCTCCTGGGTGCTCTGAGTCTCCAGCCTTCAGGCAACCATTACCCAACTGCCCAGCTGTATCATATAACATTATCTAGTAAATCCCCTTTATAAAACACGTCCACGGGCTGAAGAGATGGCTTAGCGGTTAAGGCACTTACCTGAAAAGCCTAAGGACCCATGTTTGACTCTCTAGATCCCACATAAACCAGACACCAAGTGATGCAAGTGTGCAAGGTCTCACATGTGCACTAGGTAGTGCATGTGTCTGGAGCTCGATTATAGTTGCTGGAGGCCCTGGTGTGCCTCCTTCTTTCTCTCTCTCTCTCTCTCTCTCTCTCTCTCTCTCTCACACACACACACACACACACACACACACTTACTCTTACTCCATGTAGCAAGCATGCACATGAAGATATGACTTTTACATATATGTAATATGAATATTTGTCGTTCTGTGTGACTCACCTAGACATGTATTGCATGGATTTGTGTACATGTGTTCAGGCATAAGGATGTATGTGTGACGGGTGAATGAATACGCACGTGCAGCTGTTACTGTGGTTTTGTTTACAGGGCGGTCCACGTGTATATGTGCTTATGTGGAGGACAGGAGTCAGGGAGCTTTCTTCTAAGGCCACAGGGACAGTGTCCCTGTGATGAACTCAGAGCTAACAACTTCTCCACTATGGAGAAGTGAAGTTCTCAAATTCCTCCTGAGCTCCGTCCTCAGATGACCAAGAAGGCCCTGAGTATGATGGGCTGATGCTGGGGCAAGGAGCCTAGGCTCCTCTCTGCCGGGCCATCCACTCTCCTCTCGTGCCACGTTGCTGCACCTTCTTGTCTTCAATAGCAGACCCCAAGCTTGCGTGCATGCACACACATAAAGCCAGGGTGGAACCAACACTGGCTTGAGAAGTCCACTCCCATTCACTGGAAACATCTGTGATAGCCCACCAACATCGGTTTCATGATTCCCAAAGTGCCCGGTGTCACCCTAGTTGCCCTGTGCTCTCTCCTCAGATGGCCTTAGATTCCAGAGGTCCCTTTGTGCCAAAGGGAGGGCGCAAGTCCGGTCCAGCCTTGGAGCCCGAAGGCTCTCCCCTGTCCCTCAGCACCCCCAGCAGCGGTAGGCAGGCTGAATGTGGGCTGAAGGAAGAGCTCACAGACTCTGCTTCAGGCCCACCAAGACGGGAGCGGATGTCCTGACAAGGAACTTAAGTTTGAAGTCTGGCCGTGAATTTCAGTCAGCTACACTTGGATATTTTTTAAGTTCAAAATATTTGCAATTAAGCTCCCTCATTACCAAATTAAATAGATGTGCCTCTCACTTCACACAATAGCATGTTCCTGAGAAATTACATGAGAAGAGAATTTTTAAAAATCAAATTATATTTTTCAAAGTACTTGGAGAGCTTTCTATTTAAAAGAATTCCGCAAGGAATCCTCCCTTCAAGTGAAGAATCCTATTGTAATGCAAATGATGGCCTCCTAATTTATCTGTTTTCCAAATTCAAATAAACTCCAGTTTATTCAGAATGGTCAAAGAGCCGGGTCTTGTGGTTAATTGAATATTCATGTTAATTTGGAATCTCCATATATATCCTATGTTGATTACCAATTTTCACAAAACAAGAATATAATAAAATACAGTAAAATACACTTAACAACAGAATGATGCTGAGCCTGATTACTTTTCCTTTGATAATCCAAAGACATCAAGGGTCTGAAAGTCTATAGACTTTAGGTTTGTTTTTTGTTGTTTATAGACTTTAGGTTTTTATTTTTTGTGGATTTTTATTTTTTTATTTGAGGGTGACAGACAGAGAGAGAAACAGGCAGATAGAGAGAGAGAGAATGGGCGCACCAGGGATACCAGCCACTGCCAACTAACTCCAGACATGTGTGCCCCCTTGTGAATCTGGCTAACGTGACATGGGACCTGGGGAATCGAGCCTTGAACCAGAGTCCTTGGGCTTCACAGGCAAGCACTTAACCGCTAAGCCATCTCTCCAGCCCAGACATTAGGTTTTGAGAAAGAAAATTGTTCCTTATCATGTGGATTCTGGGGCTTGTTATGGACTGATATTCATTTCTGATGTATGTCTTTTGAACCTTTTTTGGGGGGCACATTCTTCTTGTTTCAAAAAGGAAACAAACACAGGGTCCAGAGATTTTTCTCAAGTCTTGTAATGTGCCATCTTCCACTCTCTGCCTTGTTTTTAGCCAAGCCAGCACCTATACAAATAGACCTCTGCTTCAGTAAGCCAAGGAATTCCAGAAATGCACCCAGACTCAGCTCTTCTCTTCTTGCTGTCCAGTGAGGTGTGGGGAAAGGCAGTTGTGGAACACGTCACACATACCACAGCACACAGGCACACACCTGCCCTGGGAAGGGCTGGTGCTCTTAATGTCATCCAATGATGAAGAAGTGACTCGTCACCAGAGCAAGGGCATGACATCCATCCCTATTCTGAGGTGAGGTCCAAAGCCTGTTCTTTCCAAACTGCCTCTTTTGATCTTGCTGAGCACCCCAGCCCACGCTCCTGACGCTTTAAAGGACACTCACTGCAGCTCCACAGACGGCTCCTTGCAGACTCCTTCCATTCCTATTTAAGCAAATAAGGTTACCTACCTTTGCCACTCACAATTCAACAGTCCTCCTAAATTAATTTCTCCAAAAGTAATTCAAATAAAAGCTTGCTTGCTGCTACTCTTTTCTGAGCTGCAAGATTGAGTAAGGCATCTGAATAAAATGTATGTTACAGCCTTCTTTAATATTTAAGCATGACATTCATTGATTTGTTTCTTGTTTTCTGCAAACCTTGACAACATGATAAAATAAATCATAAGAACAAAATATAGTGGTAACATCTTTTATGGACTTCACATAGCCATCAATCTCGGGCTGTGAGTGAATTATCAGTACAGCAAAAGATCTATGGTGCAGGAGCTTGAGGAGCCCGGGAGCCAGGGTCTGCAGAGGCAAACTCAGGGCAGGTGACTGATAAGCAAGGCTACTGTTGCTGAGAGACTGCTTTATGGTGTGTGCGGAGATGTTGCATATGTGTTTCTGAAGCAAAGGTCTGATCAATTCTAAGTAGACATCTACTAACATATAAAAATATAGCAAGCCTTCCTGCTGGGAGCATTATAGTACCCAACACCCAAGTCAGCATGACAAACCCTGCATTGTTTCTGGTTAGATCCAATATGAAATTAACTTTTCTTAATATGATACACTCCACATAAAAGATAGATCAAACAGGATATTTGGACACATTCCCTGTTTCATTTGCATCTTGATTTCTGGCAGCAGCATGGTAAATACAAGAAAGAAAACACTTGGAAAAGGCCATGATTTGCCACATAATTGCAAGTCCATAGACAAAATCTGCAGAATGCTATACTGTTCCTATTGTAACCAAACCTAGAGCTGGGATAGATGGAACTTGGGATAACAGAAGAGAGTCTTAAGGCTAGCACGCCCAGCATCAGAAAGGCTTTCTGGAATCCTCGCTGCTGATAGTTATGAAGTCTGTGTCCACACCATGCCAGGACAGGACACGACAGAGATCCTCAGCAGCTCCCCCACCACCACCACAGCTGTGGATGAACTTTGAGGTGCTTGCGTACTCCAACAGGTAATAACCAGTCTGTCCCCATGCCTCTACTCTTCTTGTAACATTACCTTTATGCAAACCAAATGTTTCCTTTCTTGAAAATGCCTTGTTTTCTTCTGTGTCATTGGTGGCCCTCTGAGCTTTAAGAGAAATCGTGATGGACTGGCTGCACCCAACTCAGCTTCAAAAAGTGGCACAGGGATCACTCTGCAAGTGCGAGATATAAAACGCAAGGACTCCCACCCAGATCTACACTCCGCAGGGCACGTCATCGCGAGGGTGGTGAGGAAGAACTGTTACCTAAAACCGGTGTTTCCCGGCTCCCTGCTTGGAGTCCAGAGCCTGCCATAAGAAAAAGCGGCTCTCAGGAGTCCACACGGGAAGGGCTTGCATATCTAGGAGGCAGGAGTAGATATTTGCATGGTCTAGCACCAGTGATTTGTGCTCCAAAAATATCTCCCCTCTTCCATCACAACTTGTACTTGGTATGTCTGGGTCTGGAATGACAGGTGTCCCTCATTTACATACCTGGGAACCCATTCATCAGCCTCAGGACTCCCACTTAGCACCCCGTCCTGAACCCCTCCTCTCCCAGGCGCGTTGCAGCACTGCCACCTATTCTGAGTGAAAATATACCCCCTGTCCCTGCTGTTGAGCCACCGTAACTCACAGCCATCTTCTCCTTACTTTCTTTCATTATTCTAACCAATTAAAGTCACTGTGGTTTTCTTTACTTGGCCTAAGAGAAACACCCTCTGTATTATTGCTTGCTTGACATTTTGGCTTTCCATTTGTTAAATTTTATTAGCAATATTGGAAATGTGAATTATTGTATCTTTGAGTCCGTCATGCTCCTTGGAGGGGCCCAGGTGCTGTCAGTAGTCCTAAATACATCCACTGTAAACCTTTCAGCTTCTGTCTCCATCTCACTAAATGCTGCCCAGCCACACCGGGTAAGCAACCAGAGAAGATGAAGCAGGAAGACATCTGCAACATTTAAGGGACACTGACAGAGCTTGGGTTGGCACAGGTATCCCATACCTGAAAGGCTTTACCTGGAGGTCTCTCGCATTTAAGACCATAAATCATGATGCCTCTCAATAGCAAGAGAAACCTTGTTGCCAAAAATTGCTAACTGTAGGAGGAAGAAGGCCTTCACTCACCTAATACAGCCAACACAGGTCACAACATCAATGACACATTTTGCATTTAGGTTTCTGTGTCAGAAAACCAGGTAAGAGCCCAAGGGGCTATGCACACTTGCAAATGGATGTGGCAAATGTCCATTAACTGGCCGCACCACATGCAGCAACCTCACATTGCAGAAGCTCACATGAGCAAACCGTGCAGGCATGGAGGTGGGAGAAGGTTGGGTACCAGGCCTCAAATAAGCCCAAGACAGGATTACTCTGTTTGGGGGAGAGCTAAGTGACCTTCCAGAGATGCTGTTGTTTGTGGAACACACCTGTGGTGACGTCATTGGTCCTGTTACACCAGGTGGTGGATCCTTGTGAATACTCCAGAATGCTAACCTCATGAAAGAGGTCCAAGCACCGCTGATAGTCCTTCTGTATGCTCATGTTAAGAAAGCAGGATAAGTAGTGGCCACCCAGTGAGTAAAAGGGGGGAGATGAGCCCACCCCACTGTGGTATAATGCTTGATGTGAGCTCACAATGAATAAATCACTGGGTAGGTGAGCAAACCCCATCGTGGTGCAAGCCTTGATGTGAGCTCATCATGAATAAACCACAGGGTAGATGAGCAAACCCCATCGTGGTGCAACGCTTGATGTGAGCTCACGATGAATAAACCACGGGGTAGATGAGCAAACCCCATCTTGGTGCAACCCTTGATGTGAGCTCACGATGAATAAACCACGGGGTAGATGAGCAAACCCCATCGTGGTGCAACCCTTGATGTGAGCTCACAATGAATAAACCACGGGGTAGATGAGCAAACCCCATTGTGGTACAAGCCTTGATGTGAGCTCACGATGCATTAACTATGGGGTAGATGAGCAAACCCCATCGTGGTGCAACCCTTGAAGTGAGCTCACGTTGCATAAACCACGGGGTAGATGAGCAAACCCCATCGTGGTGCAAGCCTTGAAGTGAGCTCACAAAGAATAAACCACAGGGTAGATGAGAAAACCTCATCATGGTATAACCCTTGATGTGAGTTCACGATGAATAAACCACGGGGTAGATGAGCAAACCCCATCGTGGTGCAACCCTTGAAGTGAGCTCACGATGCATTAACCATGGGGTAGATGAGCAAACCCCATCGTGGTGCAAGCCTTGATGTGAGCTCACGATGCATAAACCACAGGGTAGATGAGCAAACCCCATCGTGGTGCAACCCTTGATGTGAGCTCACGATGAGTAAACCACGGGGTAGATGAGAAAACCTCATCATGGTATAACCCTTGATGTGAGTTCACGATGAATAAACCACGGGGTAGATGAGCAAACCCCATCGTGGTGCAACCCTTGAAGTGAGCTCACGATGCATTAACCATGGGGTAGCAAACCCCATCGTGGCACAAGCCTTGATGTGAGCTCACGATGAGTAAACCACGGGGTAGATGAGAAAACCTCATCATGGTATAACCCTTGATGTGAGTTCACGATGAATAAACCATGGGGTAGATGAGCAAACCCCATCGTGGTGCAACCCTTGAAGTGAGCTCACGATGCATTAACCACGGGGTAGATGAGCAAACCCCATCGTGGTGTAACCCTTGATGTGAACTCACGATGTTAAACCACGGGGTAGATGAGCAAACCCCATCGTGGTGCAACCCTTGATGTGAACTCACGATGTTAAACCACGGGGTAGATGAGCAAACCCCATCGTGGTGCAAGCCTTGATGTGAGCTCACGATGCATAAACCACGGGGTAGATGAGCAAACCCCATCGTGGTGCAACCCTTGATGTGAGCTCACGATGAATAAACCACGGGGTAGATGAGAAAACCTCATCATGGTATAACCCTTGATGTGAGCTCACGATGAATAAACCACGGGGTAGATGAGCAAACCCCATCGTGGTGCAACCCTTGATGTGAGTTCATCATGAATAAACCACAGGGTAGATGAGCAAACCCCATTGTGGTACAAGCCTTGATGTGAGCTCACGATGCATTAACTATGGGGTAGATGAGCAAACCCCATCGTGGTGCAAGCCTTGAAGTGAGCTCACGATGCATAAACCACGGGGTAGATGAGCAAACCCCATCGTGGTGCAAGCCTTGAAGTGAGCTCACAATGAATAAACCATGGGGTAGATGAGCAAACCCCATCGTGGTGCAACCCTTGAAGTGAGCTCACGATGAATAAACCATGAGATAGATGAGTAAACCCCACTGTGGTGCAAGCCTTGAGGTGAGCTCAGCATGTCTGGTTGCATCATTGCTTTTGCACTTCTGCTGGTGCAGCTCTCTCCGCATGTGCATGATAGAGACAGCACATGCCCTCACGGAGCTTGGCTAGGTCACTGCACCCATGGCATATTGCTCCTGTGTTGCGATCATGTGTATATGTGTGTGCCCATATATACACCATGTGTATATACTCACACGTGTGTGTGTGTGTGTGTGTGTGTGTGTGTGTGTGTGTGTGTGTGAAGAGACAAGTAAGACAGGTAGAGAACTGGGAGAGGAGTGAATATGATACCTGGCATGTGTTTTGCTCTCACAGCTAGAATTTCATTCTCAGTAGCATTTCTCACATTTGGTAAACACAACACTGCTGTGACCCTGGCCTTGAAGACAGTGTTGGTTCTAGACATGGGTGCCCCTAGTAACGCTCTGTCTATCCATCTCATACCATGCACCTTACAAAAGCCTCCACTGTGCTGAGTCTGCTGCACCTGGGAAGTGACTTCTCAGAAGAGTCACTGAAAACCTCTATTCCTGAGTGCCAGTTGCATAGTAGGATTTTGTTTTCTTTCTGAATACTAATGTATAATTCTTGCAGGAAAAGCTCATATGCCCCTTCTTATTTGGTGGCCTGAAAATAATCTATAATGCTGCCTCGGTGCTCTCGTAATAGAGGAGGAAGTTTGCACTGCTGATGCTCCTTGAACTGGGCTTGCCCAGCTTCAGCTTTTATGTAGAGGCAGCTTAGCGGCATAGAGGCCTTGTCAGTCACTTAATTAAGCAAAGCGAGCCTGCTATTCATTTTTTTCTGTATATGCTAATGCTAAAAAACTAATAGAAAACAGCAAGTCAATTGTCCCCTGCATATATTGGACACAGCAACGATTACTCTGGCAGCGAAGATATAATAAAAGAGGAAATTTTAATAGTACACTTATTCCATTTATTCTCTTGGGCTTCTGTTTCAAGGTACTGCAGAAATTAACAATTATTTCTTCTCATTGTTTTTGATGATCTTTTTCTATTATGCTCCTACCTGCCTTAAAATAAAAAAATAATTTAAACTTACATTTTTATTCAATTTTTATGGTGCCCTGAGATTTACATTCTAGGGATGAGAAAGAACAGAGGAGGGTCGGGGAATAACTTGGGCCCTTCCCCTCTTGCTTCCTGACAGCTAGTTAAGGCCATGCCAGTCATTAGTACAACTGAGGTTATCTTGATTTCAACTCAGAAACTCACATAATAAAAATAATTACCTTATACATCACCGCATCGACAAATATGTCTTCCTGGTGCTCCGAGCGTCTGTCGTGCGGCCTATCCAAATCGCTCCTATAGCTCCCCTATATGAAGCAATTAACTGAGCTTGTATGGCAAATCGTCTCAGGATTTCTCCACGATGCTTGGGGAAATCTAACAAACTGAAATATTCACCAATTTATTGATATGCTACTATGTTGGAAACAGAGGCCATCAATACTGCTTTTGCCTGAAAACTCAGGTCTTATGAGTGCAGCGACTCCAAGGCCCCGGTGTAGCTGCGGTTAAGATGACTACATTCTGTTGTCTGTAAACAATGGCTTGGCGTTGCTCTTGCAAGGAAGATGCTGTGGTGAAAATGTGCCCTGGAGGCTTTCATGTCTAAAGGGGTGAGGGCCTTCATGGTGGGAACCTCATCAGAGCCATCCTGCTGCTTGTTCTGCCCAAGCCACTGTTGGATCTCTGTCCTCTCAGTCTTGCAGAGCGCTGTCAAGTCACCGATTCTGCGGGGATAGAAACTCTGTGCTGTGTGTACCTTCCCCGCCCAGTATGCTGAGTGACCTGCTCAGTGTGCAGGTATCTAGTCTCTTCTGTGTGGGCCGGATTTCTATCACTGCCTAAGACTGTGCCATACTTAGTCCATGGGAATGACATACATTTATTGTCTCACTGTGAAGGATCCACCATGGGGGATCTGGGCTTCATACAGGCTCAGTGTGTGTGATGGGGAGGCAGGGGGCCAGCATCCTGCCCCAAGCTCCC
The DNA here is from genome assembly GCF_020740685.1 of Jaculus jaculus. NCBI lineage: Eukaryota > Metazoa > Chordata > Mammalia > Rodentia > Dipodidae > Jaculus > Jaculus jaculus. The sequence goes on along the minus strand of NC_059102.1, from coordinate 4,648,170 downwards.
ACTGCTGTTGGCCGGACTGGCTGCTGTGGATGAGTGACCGCTGTCTCTCCTGCCTACCCTCTCTCAGTGGGGACCACTCCCCACTCCCAAAGGCCTCAGTTCCTGGACTCCCACTCTTCTGAGGGCTTTCCACACACCTGGTAGCTCACTTCCTGGAATCCAGAAGGATAGGCTCAGTCCTCTTTGAAGGATTCCATCTGAGTCCCTCAGACCCACTGAGGAAAGTCTGCTTTGATGAACTTGATCGAGTTCAAGGCAGCAAGAAGCCCAGTTTCCCAGAGCAGAATCCCGGCTCCAGAGAAGCCACAGGTGGCACCTCATAGGTGCACTCAGGCCATGTCCTATAGTCTGGGTAAGGGACCACACCCCTGTTTGTACACTGTTCTGCATTAACACCTTGTCTCCATTTGCTCTCCTTCTTTTAAAGAACCCTAGTTTTGTAGAAAATAAATAGGAGTAAATCCCTCTAGCCAGTTTAGAAAGTGGCAAATTTCCACAGAGGAAACATGTGATGTGTTAAATGTGGACAAAGTCAGCTAAAACTAAAACAGGACACTTCCATTTTGCAGTCTCCTTAGAAATCTAGAACCTTCCTAAGTGGTATCAGTCATGGTAGAACGAGAAGGATATTGGGAACCTGGCTGGAGGTGGGGTTGGCAGAGAGGGAGCAATTGGCAGCTCATCTGGACACATAAGAAGTAGCCGTGGGTGGAGAAGCATGTGCGGCCACCATAGACCAGGGCAGAGACCAGCCGGCAGTCAGCTCTGGTCCCAGGCTTCCACAAGACAGCTGCGGGCATGGAGCCCAGGGCACTGGCCAAGAGGCGCTTTCTGCTACTACCACAGGCTTGCATCTGCTCGCAAGGGTGAGGCCACCTTTAATATGTTTTAATATTCTGGTTATCATGCAAAAGCTCATCAAGGAGAACATTGAAGCAGTGTGCAGACGAGGCAGGCTGCTGAGAGGTGTTGGTGTACCTAGCACCCGGTGTCAGCATGACAGGCCTCATGTTGAGTTGGTGATTATATTTAATCATGCAAAATTAGCCTTTCTTAATGTAACATATTGTGCCTGCAATGCTATTTGTTTGAACTGAAAACACCCCTTCCTACTTTTCAGTTATAATAAAAGGACTCACACAGTGACCCAAATTTATGCTCATTTTCATGCATTTGTAAAACAGGAGGAAACAGTGCAAGTCTTCTCTGAAGCCAGCTGGACAGGAGACCCGCTGAAACGGGCTGGATTGCCAAGGGGCATGGCATAGCACCTTGCTCCTGGGAACAGACTGTCAGCTGTTACTTTAGCTGGAACCCAGGCCGCGTCATCCTGAAAAGTGTTCTCCTTTCTGCTGTGTCCAATCTGAGACCAGAAAGGTGGGAGGCAGCAGCTCGGGCCTCCCCCACCGTAGGCCCTGCGAGGAACACGGGAGGCCCGAGCTGCTGCCTGGGCTTTGGACAGGAGGCCAGCACGGTGACTTCCTTCTCAGTCCTGCAGGTGCTTCCTCTGTGAGCGCATGGATCCTCTGAGTGCCCATGGTCTCCTGTGTGCTGCTGGATCCTCTGTAAATTCATGGGTCCTCTGTGAATTCATGGATTCCGGAGAACTTTGTTTTTAAATTTTTTATTTATTTATTTGAGAGCGACAGACACAGAGAGAAAGACAGATAGAGGGAGAGAGAGAGAATGGGCCCGCCAGGGCTTCCAGCCTCTGCAAACGAACTCCAGACACGTGAGCCCCCTTGTGCATTTGGCTAACATGGGACCTGGGGAACCGAGCCTCGAACCGGTGTCCTTAGGCTTCACAGGCAAGTGCTTAACCGCTAAGCCATCTCTCCAGCCCCCGGAGAACTTTTAAACATTTTATATTTCATTTATTTATTAGAGAGAGGTAGGCTGGTCCAGATAGAAAGAGACAATGGATGTACCAGGGCCTCTAACCACTGCCAACAAATACTAGAAACACACACAGTCATTGCATCTGACTTACATTTATTCCGGGATTTGAACCTAGGTCCTTAGGCTTGGCAATCAAGTGAATTAACTGCTACGCCATGTCTCCAAACCTTTCAGCTAACTTTGGAGGTGCCTTCAAGGTCCAACCCTCTGCACTGGTTCTGTGGGACAGGACAAATTGTCTCAAGCCAAGAGTCCCCTGTGCGGAGATCCCTCAGGTGACATGGCTGCTACAGATTCCCAGGTCTTCAATCCGGTACAGAGAAGGTGAGGCTCACATACAGGCTCCCCTGGGACCCGAAGTTCCACTGGGTTTAGCTCTGATCTTCAGCTTCAAAGATGTGCAGAGGTCAAAGCCAGTCTACGGATCAAGAGGGTAGAGGCCAATTAGGAATGTGAAGAGGCAGGTCAGGGGAGGAAGCTTTGGCTTGACAATTTAACTGGCAGAAAAATGTGACCTGGAGGCATATATAGGATTGGAGAAAAACAACAAGAGAAAAGTCATTGTACTTAGATGGTGGAGGGGTGGGTCATTCAATACACAGTACAAAGTATGGACTGTTTTAAAATTGAAACTGGATCTCACAGAAAATAAACTCAAGCAGAATAAAGACGTAAGTTAAAACATAAAAATAATAAGGTTGAAAAGATGGATTAGTGGTTAAGGTGAAGACTAAGGATCCATGTGGGATTCCCCTTACCCATGTTAGCCAGATACACAAGGTGGCACATGCATCTGGAGATCATTTGCAGTGACTGGAGGCCCTGGAACCGCTCCCATTCTCTCTCTCTTTCTCTGTCACTCATAATAAAATTTAGATATTTTTTAAAAATATTAACATTCTATAGAGAGAAGAAATATATATATATATATATATATATATATATATATATATATATATATATATATTCTAAACAGCAAATTTGTATGGGAAACATCTTTCCAACCACACAACCTACATTTTGAAACAGAAAAAAAAAAAATAGTACCAGTGATTTTGCCACATGAAATTGAAAACATTGCTGAGAGGAGATATTAATAACACAAATAAAATGGAAACAGACTGAGGGAGACACTGCTGTGTTTGAGTAGGCCATGATTATTACCATTAATACAAAAAGAAAGCTCCAATTAATTTTACATGGTTAAGTCCTTAGATGGAGACATGGGAAGGCAAAATAGCCAGGCGATGCACAGAAGAGAAACATGCAGACTTAGAAACATCAGCATCAGAGAAGTGTGAGCCCACAGGTCATGTACTCGCTGCCCAGTAATATCAGAAGACCACGTACCCACCCAGGTCACAGGTGCCCGTTGCCAAGCAAAATGTGAGGAGTGTGTGTTCTCACAGGTCATGGGTGTCTAATGTCCAGAGTGCTCATCATGCCTTCCATGTCACTGCTCTATTTGAGGTCTAAACAGGTGTTTGTTGTGGTTGTTGCTTTATTTGGATTTTGTTGTTGTTGTTGTTAGTATCTTGCTTATTTTTGTTTCCTTTTTGCACTTACATATATGTGTGTGATGTGCATGTATGCATGTTAATAAGTGTGTGGGCACAAGTGTATGAGTATTGCATAAAGGCCAGAGGTTGACATTGGATATCTTCTTCAATCTCTACCGTGTCCTTTGAGGTAGGGTCTCTTCTTGAACTTAGGGCTCATGGATTCGGTTAGACTGGCTGAGGCTCTGCCTCCCCAGCACGGGAAGCCACACACATGGCCCGCCACACCCTGCCTGTTAGATGAACAAGGAGGTCTGAAGTCAGGTCTGCATGGCTGTCCGGCCAGGCCTCTCCCCAGCTCCTGTTTGCTTCTTTAGAGACTGAGTCTCGCTATGCGGCTCAGGCTTGCTTCACACTCACTGACTACAACATTCCTACCTTCCACCTCAGACTGCCTGAATCCCAACATCGACCACCATGTCCAGCGCTTGTTTGTGAAAATAAATGCTCTTATTTGCCTAGTAGAAGGGAAGGGATGTTTTCAAATGCTTTGGGGGAGAAAAAATTTTTAATATGTACACAATTTGCAATTCTACTTCTAGGAATTTTTGTGAAAGAAAATCACAAGTCCAGAAAAAAGAAACTGGCATGCATACCAAATTGAATACATCATTAGCTATAATCTCAAAAGCTTTGTACTGGGCTGGAGAGATGGCTAGGCGGTTAAGCGCTTGCCTGTGAAGCTTAAGGACCCCGGTTCGAGGCTCAGTTCTCCAGGTCCCACGTTAGCCAGATGCACAAGGGGGCGCACGCGTCTGGAGTTCGTTTGCAGTGGCTGGAAGCCCTGGCGTGCCCATTCTCTCTCTCTCCCTCTATCTGTCTTTCTCTCTGTGTCTGTCGCTCTCAAATAAATAAATAAAAAATAGACAAAAAAAAAAAAAGCTTTGTACTACTATAAGTTTAAGTCCAGAAGATACACAATCACCCATGATGGTTTTTAGCACCTGTCCTCAGACAGTGTCTTCAGTGAAGATCAGATAGATGTGACACACAATCTGTTGTCACCATCATGGGGCCATGGTTTAGACATAGCATGAAATACGGAGGGCCATGAAGAAAAATATTGGGGGAAAACATGTATTTATCTGGGGGAATTTGAGATATAGTAGATGTGGAAAAAACCACTACAAAACAACAATTGCAGGGAAATCCCATTTTGAAAAGAAAGTCTATATGAATATGTAACATAAACATTCTAGAAGGAAATACACAAAATGTTAACAGCACTTATCTGGGGGTTCTGGGAATATGCAGTAATTCTTTTATGCATAATTCTCTGTATTTTCCTATCCATCTGCAATGATTACATATTTCTAGGGCAATAAAAAATAAAACTATGAAGACTATATAGATACACAGAAAAAAATCACATCACAATGAAAAATAGAAAATACTCTAACAGCACATACACTGATCCCAGCCCTGTTGAAATGGCTGTTTACACAGCATTGGATTGGGCTGGAAATCAGCACATTGAAGTGACACGCATGACAGCTGGCACCGGAGCTCTGACCCTAACCCTAGTATCTCACATGGCCCTGCTCCACCCTACCCTTGCTCATGGACCAAGGTCATCAGGACCCCCAGAGGACAGGCGGCTCACCGTGGTCTTGCTGCTGCTCATCACCAAGACTCTCCGGCAAGATAGGCCGAGACCCCTGTGCCTATGTTTCAGTCAGCTCACCCAGGGACCACGTCAGGTAACTGCTCACAAGAGTGAGACAGAGTGGGAATGTGGTGGCAAAGTCCAAGGTTATGAGCCACACTAGGTGGAGAAAGGGAATGCTGGGCCACAGACAGCAGCAGCTCCCACCCTTCAGCCCCTCCATCTGAGGCCAAGGGCCCAAGCTCTACCTGGTCTCCAGGGAGCTAGGGAGTAGGGACTCTGTCCACTGTTCCATTCGTGGATGTTTGCTTTCCGAGTGACCTTTCTGAATGGATACCTTCCCACTATGGGGACATTTACTGTGCTGCCCGTACTGCCCCGCTCTGGGGTCGGCATTGCCAAGGGGCGGAATCCTGGGAATGAGTCTAGCAGCTTCCTTTAGCCATCTCCAGTGCTTTGTTGCAAGTGGCCTTTTCATGGCAGAAGTCAGGAGTATGGAAGTAATGTCCGAAGTGACAGGCTGTGTCCCCTGTGGTGGGGCTTTGACCACCTTCCCCCATGTGCACGAGCACACACAGACACACCAGTGACACCTGCATGCACACACGCTCCGCCTCCCGTTCACTCAGGCTCCCTGCTGTCCACCTTCCCTCCTGCGACTGGCCTCTGGCCTCGGGCCCGTTGGCTGCTGCTCCCGTGCTAGAGCTTCCAGATGGCAGTGCCCAAACCCTACTGAGCTGTAGCCACACCCCAACCCAGGGCCTGGGGTCTTCAACCTTGTCCGCTTTGTGCCACGGGCTGGATGCTTTCCCAGCAGGGCCATCAAACTCCCTTGGACGCCAGGCTTGCGGGTCCCCACAGCAGAGTGACTCCCAGCACTGAGCAGGCCGAGGCTCAGATGCCAGTCAGTGTGCTGCCCTACAGGTCTATTACATGCGTGTGAATGGACCACACACGCACACACACCATCACCTCACATACTACACACAAGTGCATAGACCACACACGTACACACACCATCACCAGACATACTACACACAAGTGCATAGACCACACACGCACACACCACATCACCACACGTACTACACACAAGTGCATAGACCACACACGTACACACACCATCACCACACATACTACACACAAGTGCATAGACCACACACGCACACACACCATCACCACACGTACTACACACAAGTGCATAGACCACATATGCACACACACCATCACCACACGTACTACACACAAGTGCATAGACCACACACGCACACACACCATCACCACACATCCTACACACAAGTGCATAGACCACACACGCACACACACCATCACCACACATCCTACACACAAGTGCATAGACCACACACGCACACACACCATCACCACACATCCTACACACAAGTGCATAGACCACACACGCACACACACCATCACCACACGTACTACACACAAGTGCATAGACCACACACGCACACACACCATCACCACACGTACTACACACAAGTGCATAGACCACACACGCACACACACATTCACCACACGTACTACACACAAGTGCATAGACCACACACGCACACACACCATCACCACACATACTACACACAAGTGCATAGACCACACACACACACACACACACCATCACCACACATACTCACACATACTACACACAAGTGCATAGACCACACACTCACACACACCATCACCACACGTACTGCACACAAGTGCATAGACCACACACGCACACACACCATCACCACACATACTACACACAAGTGCATAGACCACACACACACACACACACCATCACCACACATACTACACACAAGTGCATAGACCACACACTCATACACACCACATCACCACACATACTACACACATGTGCATAAAGCACACACATGTGTGCACATACCATATCACTATACATGCTAAGCACATGTGTATAGACCACACACATACACATACCACATCAAAACACACAACATCACCACACGTACTAAACACATGTGCATAAGCTATGCACATGACAGATATACCACATCACCACAGATGCTACACACATGTGTACTACCACATATATGACACACACCACCACTACTACCACCACAGGTACTGTATACATGTGAAAAATAATAAAATAAGATGAATGTGACTTCTGTAATATAGTACTCACATAGCACGCACAAGACCCAGGTTCCTATCCCTAGCATTGCAAGAATATAATATAGACTAGGATTAGAGAAAATAAACAGATTATTCTGGACAAAGGGCCTCAAGGCCAGGCTGAAAGCCAGAGGGTCTGTGGTCATATAGATGCCCCCTCCAGTGCTGTGCGCTTGGTGCCCAACTGTCAGTAGTTGCCCGTCACATGGGAAGCATGAACTCTTCCAAAGGAACTCGTCCTCGCTCCACCTCTCCAAACTCCCCAAATTGAAGAGGCAAGTTCAGCGTAATTCCAGAACCGGCTGCCAGAGCTCCAGATGAAGGGAGGCTGGGGGAGGAGGCCGAGGCAAGCACTACACCACCCCAGAAGAGCGAGCGCTGTGAAGCTGACGAGCAAGCGGGCTCGGGGACCTGGTGGCAGTGGTGGCCTCGGCTGATGCAAGAAGCAAGGCATGTAGAGGCTCAGGGTCAGGCAGAAGCAAAGATCTGGGTCTATTTGTTTGGGAGCCAGGGATACAGGAAAAACCCACCAGGATCACAATTCCCAGTGACACCATAGGGTAATGACCCAGAACTGGTCTGCTTTCACGGTTAAAATACAAGGCAGACCACGGAGATGTGGCAGCAGCCAGGAGAAGCAGAGCTGGCTTGCTAGACATAGCTCCAAAGCAATGGCACCAGTGGACTAAGGAAAAGCACCTTCACACTCAGCTCTCCAAAAAAGACACCTGGCCATTACTCACTTTCCACCTGAGCTAGAGACGCCCAGCCCCCGCTAGGAGAGGGAACATAACCACGAAGTCGGCATTTTGAGTTCAGGAACAGGGGTTAGGGATACAAAAGCCATGCTTAGATCATGCAGGTTCCTGGGTTCAGCATCCAACAAGAGACAAAGAGAAAAGAGAGATCAACATAGGTATTTCAGCTAGAAGACAAAATTCATAGAGAAGCAGAGACCAGGATTTTGTTTTCATTATGGAAATCATTGTGTAGGTTTCTCAAAGAACTAAAAATAAATCTATCATATGACTCAGCTGTGCCACTCCAGGGTACATACCCAAATGACTCCACATTCTACCACAGGGACACTTGCACATCCATCATTATTGCTGTTCTATGCTCAGCAGCCAGGAAATGGAATCAACCTAGGTGCTTATCACCTGATGAATGGATGGATGATGAAGATGTGGTACATACACACAATGTGATTTTATTTTGCTGTAAATAAAAACGAGATGAAATTTGCTGGAAAAATGTATGATGCCTTTTAAAATATTTTTACTAATTTATTTGCAAGAAGTGACAGAGAACCTGAGAATGGGCATGCCGGAGCCTCTAGCCACTGCAAACAAACTCCAAGTGTATGTGTCACTTTGTGCGTCTAGCTGTATGTGGGTACTGAGGAATTGAACCCAGGGCTGCCAGACTTTGGAAGCAAGCACTTTTAACCTCTGAGCTATCTCTCCAGCCCTATGATACCCTTTTAAATAGTAAACTCAGGTCACCTCACTGGGAGGATTCCATGTCCAAGTACCCCTGACATTATAGGGAGTCCAAGGGAAAAGTTGAAGGAGTATAAGGAAACTAGGAAGGAAACAAGCCCTTCTGGTATTGGTGGCCATGACATGAGGCTTACAGCAAAGTGAAGTTGTCACTGAGAATAACTATAACAACTGAATGGGGCGGGGGAAAATGTCTGTTTGATGATTGTGGGTGCCAATCAAGACAGCCAGGACTTGAGGGCATGAGATCCCAGAGGGAACAGAAAGCACCAGGAGAGACTCCTCTATGGACGCTGCTAGGTGACACTAGGCGACTGCTGATTCAGCTGAAGTGGTGCCTGGCGCAGTCTCCATGGGCCAGAAAGTGAGGGCCACGGTCCTAGTGCAAAGGGGGCCCCTGGGCAGGAAGCCTGATCCACAGCACGGCATCCCTGGGGCTTCTGTCAATGCCAAGCTCCCCAGGCACAGGGCATGGGCATGGACAAGGGAAATGGGGTGCGGAGCAGCTGCTCAGAGGCTTAAGCACTGAGCAAGGATTTAGGCAGTCTTGGTGCCCTTGGGAGAGCAGAAGCGAAGTTCAGAGCTCACTGAGGCAGGGACCAGTGAATGTGCAGGGCCTCTGCTAAGATCCTGAAGGACCCCAGCCCCTAAAGTAGGTCACATCTTCCAAGGACAGACACCAGCACTGATGGGGTCCATAGCTCCTTTCCACCCTCCTCCTCCTCCTCAAGAAAATGGGGAAAGAGCATCATCACACACTGACTTGACCTCCATGTTTCCACATGGAAGAGTTGACATTCACTGAAGAAATATCAGACAAGATATGTGATAGGAATAACTCATCAAAAATCAAGATAAAATTGATGAGGAACAAGCTACAAATGAGCCAGATACTGATGTCATCAGATATGAACTTTGCAATAAGTATAGTGAACATGTTTAAGAAAATAGATACAAAAAAGAAAGTATTGCAACAGGGAAGTGCAATATACAAGGAGGCACTGAAATCAAATACGCAGTGTCCAACTTATGGATCTGATCAACTAACTGAAGATTTGACACAGCAGAGTGAGGGTTCAGCAAGTTGTTAGCCCAGTCATATAAAATATCCAACTTTACATGAGAGAAAAGCTTGGGACTGGTTGAAGAAGTTGAACATGTGGCAAGCTGAAAAACTGGGATGAAAACATCACATGAAGAGCTATCAGTAGAGAATATTCCAGTTCTGACAGAAAAACATCAAGGTGTTCTCCAAACCCAGAGAAGGGACAGATTCAAAAAACTCATATTAAAATAGCCTCAAATTAAAGGGAAAGTCCTAGCAGAAGTAACCAAGGGTTAAAACAGAAAAGAAAATGTGGAGAGGGTTGAAAAGGAAAGAATACAATAAGACAGACAAAAAGTATGCAAAATGACACCTGCAAGAAATATTCCAAATACAAGAAGAAAATACTGGCTAATTTAAGAATTTGTGATCATTGCCAGGCTGGGAATATGGCTCATCAGTTAAAATGTTGCTTGCAGAACTTTCTGGATTGGGTTCAGTTTCTAAGATACCCACATAATTTGACACAAAAAGTGGCTCAAATATCTGGTGTTTGCAATAACAAGAGGCCCCGATATGCCTACACGCCTACACACACACACGCACACACACAGATAAATACATGCAATGTTTTAAAAAAGCAATTTGTAATCATTAAAATTTCCCTTAAAAGTGAAGAACAGATAAAGCTTGGAAATGAGTTTCCATTTCTAGTATCTACACACTGAGAGAGGGAGAGAGAGCAAGAGAGAAAGAGAGCAAAGTTAATTAATTCAGAACCTGAAATGCAAAAGGCTCTAGTAGAATTACAGTACTGGAATAAACAAAAAAGAGAGGTGAATGTGGAGGTACTTTCGGTGGAATGATGATTGCTCACAGTAATCATGATAGCACATGGAGGAAGTGGAGTATCACCCATACTGTAACATAGAGCAATGACTCCATAGGCGGGGAAGCAGCATAAATGTAGCAGCACAGGGATTATAAGGCTCTTGCGCTGATAAGAGAAATGGAATAATAGCTATTTTGAAGTCTGTTCTAATGAGTTAAGACTGCACCATTCACCCAGTGTGGTGTGGGTCCATCAGTAATCTCATACTTAGCTATTACAAGGACATAAAGAAGGTGGCATGGCTTGAATGTCAAGTGTTCCTCATAGGCTCATGTGTTTGAACACTTGGTCCCAAGAAGTGGTGCTGTTAGGAGAAGGGGTGGGAACCTGGCTGGAGAAAGCCAGCTACAGGAGGCAGGCCTTGAGGTCCGACGGGCTAGCCTCACTTCCTGTGTGTCTTCGCTTCCTGACTATGGAACAGCAGTGTGAGGCGCCAGCCTCCTGCTCCCTCGGCCACGTGCTCCCCACCAGGATGGGCTGTAACCTCCAGGACTAGAAGCTCAAGTAGTCCTGCACTTCTTTACGCTGCTTCTTGTCAGGCACTGTACCATAGCAACTAGAAGGTGGAACTGATGAGACAACAGACAGTGACAGCAAAAAGTAGATAATAATGAAATTCCTTGGTGTCAGAATAGGACAGAAAACCAATGGAAACAGGATAAGAGAAAATAGATTTCCTCATATGAAATGTTGTATTAAATGTAAATGGCATAAATATTCCAATTAAAGGAATAATATTGAATATTATCTTTTTGTCTTACATTTTGGTCTTGGAGCTCACTATGAAGATAAGGTTGGCCTCAAACTCATATTTCTGCTGCCTTAGCCTCCTGAGCACTTTACCTGCATGTGAGGTGATGTTTGCTTTAGAAAGCACAGACTGAGTCATAAAGACAAACCACATGCTAGACCCTGCCCAAAGAAGACTTCCATGGCTACTTTAATGTAAAAGAACTTTTGATGCATTCAGATTCAATCGAAACCTCAAGAGAGTAGCTATTATTAAAAATATTGAACAACAAAATATTGGCAAGCATGTGGAGGAAAGGAGATCCCTATAGATGGCAGGTGGGAAGGTAAGGCGGTGCCACCTGTGGGGGTCAGGGCAGATGTTCCGAGAAGACCCACAGCTAGAGCCTCCACTAGACCCAGCTGGCCACTGCTCATTATGCACCAAAAGGACGCTGCATCTGCATCCAACAGACACTGTCGTCCTTGTTCACTGCTGCACCATCCACGAGTTAGGGACTTAGTCTAGGTGTCCTTCAAGAGATGAATGGATGATGACACTGTGGCACATTGGAGTCCAAATCAGCAATTAGAACATCATGATACCTTTCACTAGCAAACTAATGTGTCTGGAGAGCAAAGTATCAAGGGAAGTGAGCCACACTCAGAAAGACACATAGTGCATGTTTTCTCTCATGTGTGTATCTTAGACTATAATTGATATGTAATATCATAGTATATATTGTAATATATATATATATTACATATATGTTATATGTAATATATATGTATATTTCATGTGTATGTGAAGAAGACTGAGGGAAGGAAAGACAGTAGTGGAAGAACAAGGAGAATGTTGGGAGGAAATGAGGGTATGGAGTGTTAAATATGGTCTAATTATACAAAATGCTTAAAATAAATTGTCTTTTGTGAATCCTATCACTATGTACAATAAACCTATCCAACAAAGAAAAAGAGAGCAAGAAGACCTGACAAACTTTGCAGATGAAATGGTCCCTGAAAAGAATCAGGCAGCCCCCAGACACCTGGAAAAAAGGAAAAACCAGGTCAACCACACACACATACGCATTCCCTTAGCCCAGAAAAAAAAAGCCTGAAAAATTATGGTCTAAGCCAAACTGCTTAAACTTTTTGATCTCAAGACTTCACTGGAGAAGTTTGTGGTAGTTTGAATTTAAGGTGTCCTCCATGGCCTCACATGCTTGTGATGAGGCCTTGCACCCCCCCCCCCCGGCTGGTGGAGCCTTTGGGAGGTGGAGCCTTGACTGCAAATGGAACTTGTGTTACATTAGCCCAACTACAAACCCAGTACAAACTATCCCTACCCAGATCCATGGCAAGGTGTAAGCCAGCTTCCCTCCCATGCCACAATTTCTCTGCCGTGATATAGCTTTTCATAAACCCTTTACTCCCATGAACTTCTTCTGGTCAGGTGCTTTGACCCATAAGCAAGAAGGTAACAGTGACGACGTCGTGTGTGTGTGTGTGTGTGTGTGCCTGAACGCTGGTTGTGCAGGTGCGTGCTCATGCACGTGTGTCCCAGTGCCCATGTGGAGGAAAGAAGACCACTTCTGGACTCGGTCCCACATGCCATCCTGATTGAGGCAGGGTCCCTTACTGCTCACTGCAATGCTCACCAGGCTGCCTGGATTGCGAGCTTCTCGTGGCGCCTGCGTCTCTGCCTCCATCTCCCGTCAGCGTGCTGAGGCTTCAGACGCGGCCCAGCTCCACGTGGGGTCTGAGGAGCCGAACGCCGGTCCTCGCGCTCGCACAGCGGGCGGCACACCCACGGCGCCGCCTCCAGCCCATCTCTGTCGAGATCTCGCGCAATGGTGTAAAATCACTACGGCTTCTAAACACTTCTGCTTCTAACAGGGACATCCATCGTCGCTTGCCATATGAAATATATCATTGTCTGCCATATCCTCAGTTAAACTTAAGAAAGCTTTAAGCCTTTTTATTCATTCTTCTTAAAATAAAGTAATAAATCAATCCCATCTTAGCATAAGTACTATCCTTTTAAAAGAAATAATATTTTCTAAAGCAAGCTATTGCCAAGGACAGCACTGTTCCACATTTTTTTTGTCTCTACAAAATTTAGCCTAATGGAAGACAGTTGGAGTCTCACGTTAACAGCTGCATTCAATCTGCTGTGATTTCTTTTGGTGGAAACACGAAGACGACCCAGCTCCACGTGGCTGTGCAGTGGAGGGAAGACGCACCGCATGTTAACCACTTCTCGGGGAGGTGTTGGTTGTCGCTCATGCTGCACCCACATGAAGCAGGAGTGGTTTCTGTAGGTAAACCTCAGTTGCCGTGTCTGAACCACGTAAAAGTACACATTCAGTCTGGTGTGGTGGCACACACCTTTCATCCCATCACTCCTAAGGCAGAGACAGGAGGATCGCTGTGAGTTTGAGGCCACCCTGGAACTACAGTGTGAGTTGCCGGTCAGCCTAGGCTAGAGTGAGACCCTATCTCAAAAATACATACAAATGTACCATTACCCATCAGTCTCTTGTCACCAAACCTGCTGACATGGTGTACAGGTGTTCAACATGGTCCCACCGCATGCCCTGTTGGCCTAGATGTTCTTTGGGCCTGTGCCAGGAAGCTGGTCAGGACTACACATTCCACTGATCAGAGCAGGGCTCAGCAGACAGGCTATTCTTTTCAGGGCATATACCCACTGACTTCCTCCTCAAGTTCACACCCAGTGCCCACAGGTTTGCATGACAAGCCTGCATGAAGGCAGCCCCAGGAACACAGAGGCCATCTCAAGGTGGACCAAGAAAATTGAAATCAAGAGAGGGACAGCCAGGATGACAGAATTTGATTATTTAAAGTCCTAACTGAAAAAAGAAGAAGAAAAAAGAAAAGAAAGACATAGAAAAAGAAACATATAATAATGGAAAGTGAAGTTTGAAGAAAAAAAGAGAAGCCATCCTCAAAGCTTCTCCAGAAATTATTTGTGGCTAAAATTCTAGCAAAAAAGTGAATGGCTATGGGCTAGAACATTCTGCCTGGAGACCCCCAGACCAGCCGTCCTCCAAAGACTCAGAAAAGTCAAGCCTAGAAACCCTTACAGTTCATTCAAAACCAAAGAAAGGTTATTTTCTAACACTTATTAGAAAAATATGGACTGATCTCACATACTGAATATTTTTTTACCCATTCTTGATTTTGTAACAGCATGCAATGATCATTATTAGGAATATACTAGCTAAGGCAGTAGTCCTTATTAGGGAGATATTAGCTAAGGCAGTGGTCCTTATTAGGGAGATATTAGCTAAGGCAGTGGTCATTATTAGGAAGTCTTAAAATATTAGAACACTGTCAAGCTGATAGTTGTTGTTAAAACTTTCCCCAGCATGCAGAAGACACTTCCAGCTTTAACAATAAAATTTTAGTGACTCAGGACAGCCTTGGCCCCAGGTAAACCAGCATGAAAGATTTCTAGCAGATGAATGGAAGTTTTCCAAAATCTTAAATTTTGCCTAAATATTTTTATTTCGTCTTTGGCAATATGTAGTCTTGGTGACTTCTGTTCAAAATGACAGGTTCATTTGATTCTTCTGAACAAATGAGTGCCAAATATTCACATTGATAAAAAGGTATTTGATCTGCCAGTTCTTTCTTTGCTGAAGAGTGAACCCATGGAAAAATTAGCCAGTTTACATCATAGCCTTCACTTCCTTTCTCTCTCTCCCCTTTTCCCTATCTTTCTTTTTTATTTACTTCTTTCTCTTCTTTCTTTTCTTCCTTCTTTTTTTATTCACTTGTTCCTTCCTTCCTTCTTAAGATAGGGTCTCACTCTGAAGCCCTGGCTTACCTAGTACTAACTATGCATTCCAGGTTGGCCTCAAACTTATAGCAATCCTCCTGCCTCAGTGTCCCAAGTGTTTGATTACAAGCATGTTTTACCACACTTGGGTGGAAAAGTGCTTCTCTCTGAGGCAATCACTAGTGTGAGTTGTAGAAGTACCATTTTCTTGGTCATACATACTGTTAAAATTAATATTTCTTACTATTCATCAAGTCTGTTGTTAACTGAATTTAGCATTTTATAACTGACTGGCACTGAAGGCTCTAATGGCCATGAATACACTTGGGGCCACTATGGTGACTCACAGTTGCTTTTATTTTATTTTATTTACTTATTTATTTTAGAGAGAGAGAAGGAATGAGAGAGAGAGAGAAGGAGAGAGAGGCAGATAGATAAAGAGAGAGAAGCGGTGTGTGAGGACCTCTGGCCACCGCAAATGAACTCTAGATGCATGTTCCACAGTGTGCACCCGGCTTTGTGTTGGTCCTGTGAGTTGAACCTGGGTTCTTTGGCTTTGCTGGTGAGCACCTTAACCACTCCAGCCCAAGACCCACATGGTTTTGTTGTTGTTTTTGCAAGGTAGGATTTTGCGCTAACCGAGGCTGACCTGGAATTTATTGTGTAGTCTCAGGGTGGCCTTGAACTCATGGTAGTCCTACATCTGCCTCCCAAATGCTAGGATTACAGGCATGTGCCACCATGCCTGGATTACTTTTTTGCTTATTTGTTTGACCCAGTTTTATTTCCAGTGTTTGTGCAGATCAGTGCAAATGAAAAGGTGATAACAGTAGAAAATAGTAGAAAAGGTGATAAATAATGTAACATTGTAATGCTAGTATTAAAAATAGCTTTAGTGCTGGGGATATGGCTTAGCAGATAAGGAACTTGCTTGTGAAGCCTAAGGACGCATGTCAGACTCCTCAGATCCCACATAAGCCAGACACACAAAGTTATGCATGAGTAAGGTTGCATATATGCACACAAGGTGGTACACACATCTGAAGGTTGATTCTCTCTCTCTCTCTCTCTCTCACATAAAAAAAAAATAAAAATATATTTTGACCTCACAGAACCTGAGAAATATCTGAGAGAATCCTGGAGTTCACAGCTGGCCCTTTGGCCAACTCAGGACTCATACTGTGCATATTTCAGTAAAAAGGAAACTGAGCCAAAGACATGAAACTACTACAGAGGTCAGCTATGAGCAATGTTGTGGACAGCAGGTAACTGGCAATAGCAAAAGCTGAGGTCAGTGGATAGGATGCAGTGAGTTAGGAGAGCACAAACAGCCTGGGCACAGGGGTCTGAGAAGTGTGACAAGTACATGAATGTGCTGTTGGAAAAACAGCTCAATGGTTAAAGGCACTTGCTTACAGAGCATGATAGCCCAGTCTGGTTCCCCAGTTCTGATGTAGAGCCAGATGCATAACGTGGCGCCTGCACGCATCTGGAGCTCGTTTGTAGTAAAGGGAGGTTCTAGCGCACACATTCTCATTTTCTCTCCTCTCTCTCTCTCTCTCTCTCTCTCTCTCTCAATCTCTCTTTCTCAAACTTCTTGCAAATAAATAACTAATTTTTGTTAAGCCAGGTGTGGTGGCACACGCCTTTAATCCAACACTTGGGAGGCTGAGTTAGGAGGATAGCTATGAGTTTGAGGCCACCCTGAGACTACATAGTGAATTCTAGGTCATCCTCAGCTAGAGTGAGACACTACCTAAAAAATTCAATAAAAATATTTTTTTAAATATAAATGCTTTTTGTAGGACTGGTCAATATAAAAGAAGCAACATGCCCAATCCTACGAACAAAAGACAAGGCCATAGAGACATCTCAAAGCCATATAGACAGACAACTCAAGCCAATACATGCATATATATATCATAAACACAGACATCACAAGAATCACAAGACCATCATATAGACATTTCAAGGGCATAAATAAAGATATCTCAAAGTCATAGATATAGACATTGTAAACATCAAAATGATAGTAAGATAGCATTATGAACAACTGCATGTCAATACATTTGGAAAATGTAAGTGGGATTGGACAAAACACTGAAACATTCAAACTGAATTGGAAAGAAATAGAAATCGAAATCCTGATACTTCAGTGTGTCCTAAATAAATTAAATCTATAGTTTAAAGATATCTTACAGAGAAGACTCATGCCCAGCTTTGTTTTCTCACAAAGGGAACTCTTCCACATAAGGACAAAGGAATGACATAAATCATACATAAACCTTTACAAAGACTGAGTCAAGAAAACATTCCTCCAGTATGTTTTCTAAAGCCAATAAAAATATTTTTTTCCCCAGTACCAGGGTGGTACTATGGATCAAGTCCAAGGCTTCATGAATGTTAAGAAAGTATTATGCCACTGAACTATATTCCTAGTCATACCAATATAATCTTACACTAACATGTAACAAAGATCTTATGATAAATAACATTTTTTAAAACCTAGCTTTATTAGTGTTAACAAAAATGTCCCAAATAAAATATTCTAAACCAAAATTTAGTACTATATCTGGCCTCACATGCAGTTTATGTCCACTCAATAGAATTCATTAATGCAAGCTTTGTATGGCATTTGAAAATCAGTGTGAGGGCTAACTTCTGGTTTTCAACTTAACAGGGTTTAGAATCAGCATGAAACAAATCTGTGGTCATATCTGAAGGATTTCCCAGATTAGATTAGTTGAGGTGGAAAGATCCATCCTAATTTTTGGCTAGACCATCTCCTTGAACTAGGTTCCTGTATTGTTTAAAAAGGATAATGCTGGGCTGGAGAGATGGCTTAGTGGTTAAGTGCTTGCCTGTGAAGCCTAAGTACCCCAGTTCAAGGCTCGATTCCCAAGACCCATGTAAGCCAAATGCACAAGGAGGTGCATGCAACAGGTGTCTGTTTGCCATGGCTAGAGGCCCTGGCGCACCCATTCTCTCTCTCTTTCTCCCTCTTTCTCTCACTGTCTGTTGCTCTCAAATAAATAAATATAAAAGATAAAATTTAAAAAGGATAGCGCTAGCTGATCAAGATTCAAATCCTTCTACTTCTTCCCGGATGATGTGACAATGTGACACTAGCCCTCTGCTCCTGCCATGCTTTCCCCACTATGATGTACCTACCATCAAAACTATAAGCCAGATTAAACTTTTCCTCCCTAAAGCTGCTTCTGGCCAGGTATTTTGTCTCAGCAATAGCTGATACAATTGGTAAGTGCCAATGACCACATAAATAAGATCTAAAATAAAATAAAACAAAACAAAACCTTGCAACAGCAGAAGCAGAAAGTGAGTTTAATGAAGTTCAACATCCACTCATCATATAAACTATCAAGATGGAAGCAGGAAACCTAATTAGCAACAAATAACTTGATGTGATGCCCACACAAGTGCAATAGTGGCACACAGCCATGGTGAGGAACCAACTGTTCTTGATTTGGCTAACTGATCCCCTCAGTGGTACTAGACCCATAACTGGAGCTGGGAAACAAGTCAGAACCATACCCAAACACAAGCCCACTCTCTAATATCAAGCTACCATCAATCATGAGGTACAAGAGGGGGCCTATACCTATCAAACTCTCTATCAAAAAAGTAAGTGTTATCTCAATTTTCTGGGTGCTAACTTACTCTCCGTTGAAGAATCTGCTTCTCTTCTTCAGATAGATGCAGATCCTAAGGAGAAAGCTGCCCCAACATACCTCAAAAGGGGCCCAACTGAAACTAAGGACAATTGGCGAAACAAGCAAGGGTGATGTTTTCCTGTGAACCAGATACCAGCACAAAGGGGAAGGAGACCAACACAGAGAAAAATCAACTCCTACCAAATCAGAGAGCCAGAGACTCAGAGGCCCCCAACACCTCAGTACTGAAGCAGACCAAAAATGAACCCAACATGGCTCAGGGAAATTTTGCGGAAGAGGGTGCAGACAGAATGTCAGAGTCACACATTGGGTCATGATTTGCAGAGACATTTATCATACCAATAACTGTGGGCTAACTCCACAATGCACGACCCATTTACATCAACAAGGAGGGTCCAATGGGAGGGGGTAGATCATAGATGAGCCTAAACAATGGTACCAAACTGCCTGTATTTGCTGAAAAGAAAACAAATAAATTAAATTTAAAAAATTATTTTTTATTACCCAAAGGGAAAAAAAGATGGAAGCAGGAAGCTGCCTTAGCATGGTAAAGAAAATGCAAACGCAGCAAGGACTACATGTGATGACAGAATACCAAAACTATGAAAAAGATAAAAATGTGTGGTGCTGTTACCATTATCCTGACATTGTGCTAGACTACCTAAGCTTTGCAATAAGGCAAGAAAAATAAAGGTGTAAATGTTAGGAAAGAAAAAACAAAACATTGTTTTCAGGCAACATGACTACATAGTCAGAAAGATGTTACATATAAGTTATGAGACTTGATAAGTAAGCTTATCAAAGCATTCAAAGATGCAATAATTTGAAGATTTAAGACTAATTAGCAAAAGTCAAAATTGAATTTATGCATGTTACAAATAACTAGGAAATAAGTTTCTATTAATACTAGTTATAGAGCATAAAACATTATTAACCAGGAAATAAATCTACTGAAAATGTTCCAGTCTGCACAGAAATCAGCCCACCATCCTGGGGAGAAGATGCACTAGCTGATGGGATGAGCAAAGATCAATGCCACATTCAGCAGGTCGCTGGCTCAGTGTGTTCTCCAGCCAGGTCTTCAGAGGGTCATAAAACATGAGTCTTGGAATCCCAGGAAGGTTGATGCATGAAACTGACACTCCAGTCTAGCAGTCATACAGACATGCAAATGATGATCCTCTTGAAAGCCAGGAGACTTCTTGTACTTTAATAAGATAAGAACCAATTTCATGGGCTGGAGAGACAGCTTAATAGTTAAGTGATTGCCTGTGAAGCCTAAGGACCTCAGTTCCAGGCTCGACTCTCCAGGACCCACGTAAGCCAGATGCACAAGGTGGTACATACACTGGAGTTTGTTTGCAGTGGCTGGAGGCTATGGCATGCCCATCCTCTATCTATCTGCCTCTTTCTCTGTCTGTCTGTCTCAATTAAATAAATAAAAATAAACAGAATAATTTTTAACAAACAGATTTCCTGCAGAGTAACTACAATTCATAGGCAATGTAGAAAAATAAGCAGACAGTTCTTTATGTGTATGTCTATGTGTACGTACACATATGTGCACCCGTGTGTGTTTCAAACTCACTACATGCTAAACATGCTTATTTTGTTCAGTGGGGGAAAAACAGACTTTTCCAAAATCCTTTGCTGTACAATTAGATATCCATGCAGAAGAACAAGGAAGCAATGAAACCCTGCATTGTCTTCCATCACACATAAGACTTGCTAAGCAATGACCCAAAGGAAACATCAGTGAACGCTTCCCCAGCATCATATGGCCTGGTGTCCATTCAATAGGTTTAGGAAGTGTAGGCAGGAGGGTTGTTGTGAGTTAAAGTCCAGCCTGGGGTATATATAAGGCCAGATCTGCTTCAGCTACAGAATAAGACCCTATCTGAGGAAAGAGAGATAATATGGAAGATGGTATCATTGTGAATTTGGGAAGGCAAAGATTTTGTAAGTAAAAGACAGAAAGTATTCACTTCAAGGAAAATGTGATGGATTGAGCCTGATATTAAGCATTTTTATTTAGCCATAGGTAACAGTAAAGGAATGAAAGCCAGGGACACTCTGGGATAAGTTGTTTTGAAGACATATGTCCAGTGAAAGACTCAAATCCTGAATATAAAAGAAGCTCCTACAATTAAATCAGATATAATCCCACTTTCAAAATAGTAGTGAAAATGCTGCCATAAAATGAAATGGATTAATGGTGAACTTTATCAAAATTAAAAACATTTGCTCTCTGAAAAAGCC
The DNA here is from genome assembly GCF_020740685.1 of Jaculus jaculus. Taxonomy (NCBI): domain Eukaryota; kingdom Metazoa; phylum Chordata; class Mammalia; order Rodentia; family Dipodidae; genus Jaculus; species Jaculus jaculus. Next base: position 4,627,025 of record NC_059102.1, on the reverse strand, counting down.
TGTTAACTGGATAAAAAACAACCTACTTAGTTAGAGGAAATATTTATGAACCCATCATGAGCCTGGGACAAGATCTCACATGTCGGGAAAACACTAAAATTCAGCAGAGATGAACCAAGGCTGGACCTGGGGAGGTGCCAAGGGTAAGATGGAGCACCTCACAGAGGGGTTGGCACAGTCCTTGCACCAGCAAGAGGAAAGCACGCTGGACATCAGGACATGACAAATGAACGAGCATCAGCCTCCAACAGCACAGCGGCCCTGGCTGTTAACCGGAACTAGGGAGAGCGCCAAGAGGAAACCTCCAGAGAAGCCAGGGACAGCGCTCTGGAGGTGGGGGTGCCACTGCCACCCGAGCAGCGAGCAGTTTCTTGAAGACTAAGTACACACTGCCTTTATCCCCCAAAATAGACCATGATTGCACACAGATCTGCACGTGAATGCTCATGGTGGTAAGCTGAAAGCCATCCCGGTGACCATGAACAGGCGGATGGTTAAACTGTACACAGCAGCACAGGGAAGAAAGTACTGAGAGGCGCTTTGATTTTAATGGAATGATGCGACTGGAAAGCCGTTCTGACAAGAGCACTCACAGTGTTTAGGATGCTGTGGAAATGTGAAGTGACAGAAGTGGAAATGTGTTAGGGATGCCCGGACCAGAAACCAGGGAATGGTAGGTGGGTATGATTAGGAATGCAATGGACGAGGAGCAGGGGAGAGGGTGGGTGGGTGAGGTTAGGGATGCCTGGGTAAGGAACAGGGGAGAAGATCGGAGGGAAGGTTAGGAATGTCTGCAATAAGGAAAAGGAGGTTATGGCTACAAGGGACACTGAGAATCCTTGACTGGATGAAAGTGTGCATCTCCACTGACCCATTGTTGCTTATATTTCATGAACACTCATTAGTTATGCACATCAGTGGTGACGTTTCCGACCATGAATATGGCGTGCAGGACCACAACAGGGTTATCACTTCTCTCCTCATCAACTTTCTCTTTGGTGCCCTTGAGTTCCTCTCTGCTGGGTCTCATAAAGCAAATAATGGCCTGTTGTGAGCTGTGGCTGTCCTCTGTGCCTTGGAACACCAAAGCTTACTCCTAGCTGACTGGTTTGGTACCCATTATCCAATCTCCCCTTCCGACCATACATACCCTTCCCAACCTCCAGCAATCACTGTTATCCATTCAGGTAAACTGTTTTCATCTTCTACGTCTCAGAGAGAATTGCATTATTTGTCTATTTGTGCCAGATGTATTTAACATCATGTTTCTGAGTTCCAGGCATGAAGTATAATTTTGAAAGATGTTACCTTTAGGAGAAACTATATAAAAGGTAGCCAAAATCGCTTGGAGTTATATCTTATCACTGCATCTTAATCTATAGTTATCTCAAAATACAAATATGTTAAACAAATACTTGGGAACACTAAAGAAAATCAAACAAGTTATACATGTTTCACTGAAAATTTTAAGCAAATTGCTAGTAAACTAAATTAGATATGTTCAGCAGAGAAAACTTCATCAGAGATGTAAACAGTTAACAGAAGGAAATTAAAATGCTAACAGTAAAATAATCGTACCAGAGTCGATGAGTTACTTTTCTCATTGATGTGACCACATACTTGGCAGAAGCACGTTGAGGAAACAGGGGTTTTCTTGGGCTAGTGATTCAAGGGATATAGAGGCATGAGTGGCCGGCCCCATCTGTCCATAGTCATGAAGCAGAGAGAGGTAAAGGGCCACAACCCACTTGCTTTCTCCTTTTTTTCAGTCTGGGTCCCTAGTTTATGAGATGGTATCAGCCACACTCAGGGTGTGTTTAAGTCTTTTAAATACCAGGACGGGCAAAGTTCTTGGCAGGGCTTTCCAGAAAGTTCCCCACCTTTCCAGACTGGGGGGAAAGTAGTGATCAAGGATCAGAAATCAAAAGAGAGGCACTGTTCCTAGAGAGCATGGAGACTCTGGTGGAAGTTCAGGCTCATTAGCATCTGGGGGGAATATGGTGTTGTTGGAAGAGTCTGGAATCATTTAGTCCTCGGGAGAGAAGCCTGGAGAGGTCAAGAGATAATACATGATAAGTGTGATTTCCTTTAGAGAAGACCACCGCAACGTATTAGTAGCTATATTCGAAAGGAACATTCCTTGATGATAGGCTAATACCAGGAAGTGAAGCTTTTGGAGCCATTGCTAAGACAGAGTTTGTCTAATTGCAAATTATAAAGAACAAACCAACAGCTTGCAGGTCAGGGTTCCTGGTGCTTAACATTTGAGTTACCTTTATGACTAAAGCACACAGTTGTGCGATGATTTACCTACCTTGCCTACTATCATAGGTTTTCTTTTCTGATGTGTGTATGTGGTGTGTGTGCATGTTTGTGTGTGTGTGTGTGTGTGTGTGTGTGTGTATGCAGCATGTATATGTAAGAGTGCAGGCAGAGGGCAGAGATTGATACCAGGTGTCTCTCTTGGTCACTCTGCACCTTACTTCTTAAGACAGGTTCTCTCACACAACCTCAGAGCTCACAGATCCAGCTAGCCTAGCTAGCTGGATTGCCCCGGGCATCCCTGCCATTTTCCCAGAAGTGCTGGGCTTATAAGCAAGCACCACGCCCACTCAGTGTTTATTTGGGTGGTGGGGATCTAAGCTCTGGTCCCCATGCTTGGATGGTAAGCGGAGGCCATCTCCTCCTCAGCCCCTCTCCAGCTATCTTTCTAGTGATGAAGACCGCTCTTTGGTAGAGCTTGAGGAGGCATGAAACAGAGATCTCTGCATTCCATCTTCCACACCAGGGCTCTCTCCCATCTTTTTCTGCTGTGCCAGGAATGATGGTGCCCTTTCATAAGTGAGTGAACATGCGCAGGTGAAATGTGTCTGTGCTCACAATAGCTTGCACACTAGCTTGCACATACACATGAACCCAGGGCTAAGTGTGGTCCTGGTAGCAGAGGAGGCTGGGATGCAACGTGGTGGAAGAGCTGGGACCCCAGCTCAGCACTGCTCACTTCTTGTCCCCCAAACTCTGTATAAAGGTCTGCACAGCAGCCCAGACTCAGCCATGTAGTAGCAATTGAAGTCCATGGCCAAAGTGGTGACCATGGTGACCATCCAAAGCCAAATTCTTACTACTCAGAGAAGACCAAGCCAGGCCTCATTTCTCCAGCCACTGACTGAACTTTTAGAAGGAAAATGTTCATATCTGACACAGCCCAAAAAACTGGCCTACAACATACATTGCCAAATATATTTTCCTATGAATAAAAGATACTTCGAAAGAGGCAAATTTGATCATGCCTAAAAAAGTCTTTACCTGAGGCATAGAAATCTGAAGAAAAGGGAAGGTCCCCCTGCTCCCCTCCCCCGCTCAAATGAGCAGCTCTGTTTGGGGACCCAGAAGAGCAGAGGAACAGGGGCTAAGAAGGGGGAGGTCCCCTGGGGAGGTGTACACAGTCCTAAGGGCCCATGCCATCATCAGATGAGACAGCCAGGGCACTGCAGGGAGGCCAGCATGTACCCTTAGCCAGTCTGTACTTGAACTGCCCTTTGTGCTGTAGGGTTTATTTCACCCATAATAGGCAGTGGTGACTTCAAAGCAGCTCCTTTGCTTGTGGGGTGATAGGCCAGGAGAGCAGAGCTCATTAACAATGGCGCTTTTCAAATGGAAATGGTCCTGCCTTTATGCAGGGTGATTGGAAAGCCCTTCATAGAATTAACCCTGCTTTCTCTTTTCTCTCTCCGACTTGGGTCCTTGTGCAATGCTGAACAGAGAGGAGAAGAAGAGAGAATAAATTAAGAGGACAGTCACATTAACATTGTATCTGTGCTTAGCACAATATCAAAATGGGTTAGCTATACTCAGGAACAACCCCTTGTCAGACTTAGGCCCCTCACCAATACAACTCCCATCAAAGAATAATGAAAGGAGATGTTGCCCCGGACACTAAACACTTGGGCATTTTGCTGGAGGCTGCGCGGTGTGGTGCGTGCATGCGTGCGCGCACAGTGGAGCATGAACCTCTTTCTCACAGTGCACTCTGTAGGCCAGAGCTGCTGCATGGTCACTCACTGGTCACTTGGGGTACTCTGTGTTCCATCTGTTGGTCAGCTCCCTGTCATTATAACATTCCTGAGATGGCGCATGTACAAGGAGGAAAGGATTATGTTGGCTCCAAATCTGGAAGTTTCGGTCCAGCCTCAGAAGGCCCTATTGCACTGGGTCCTTGGCGAAGCAGCTCATGGTGGTAGAAGCAGGGGTGGAGCGAACGGTGCACCTTTTCATTCAGGGAGAAAAAGCGAGTGAGGGAAAAACTGGAGGCTGACATCTCCCTTCAAGGGTTAACCCCCAGGGACCTGAAGACCATCCATAAGACCCAAGCTCCTAATGACTCCCATACTTCCCAGTAGGATCACCTAGAAGTTACTGTTTTTAACACACGGACCTTTGAGGAACACTTATACAAACCACAGCGTACCTCATGCTGGATCAACAGTTAAAATTTCAACCCCAAATGACAGACTCAAGGGCTTAGGGCTGGGGGAGCTACCTGGCCAGTGCGGGTCTGCCCAGGGGACACCGGGGACTTGGTGTAATTTGATCATTGACAGCAGATCTGTGAGCAGCATGACCTTGACATGGTTTCCAGTCTCCTTGGCATCACAGGAGCCTGCAGCTCCCACACCTCATGTCCCCAAGGACTCTGTCCCCACAGAGAAATCCCCCTTGGAGGAGGGCTCCAGGCATCAGGCTGGTAGAAGGACAAGGACATCACACACGGCGACGTTGAGCTGCAGGGGAACAAGAGGCTCACCGGAGAAGCATAACAGGGACTGAGAGGCATTTCAGGGACAGAGAAACAACGTTTAATGCCTGAAGGGAAAAACCTGTGGCAACAGAGGAATGCATAGCTGTGGCCGTGCCCTTCTCAATATGGGACATGTGTTAATGGGCCCAAAATATTGGAAGCAAATATTGACTCTGACTCCTCAAAAGCCTTTCATTGTTTATTTTGAATAATGTGATACTCAAGTAAATGAATGCTAACGCATCTCTCTGTTTGTGCCAAATCAGTGCCTCTCAGTGGGGACTCGGTCCATCTTCCCAGGCAAGCGCTCCTTCTCAGTAGGCAGTCCTTCTCTGCAGAATGCCATTAAGTTAATTTCAAAAAGAACCAGTAAAGGTATATGGAGCAGGCAGTAATAGCATGGAAAATATCCAAAATTACTAGACCCAGCCACAGAACTTGGATGCCATTTTCATGCACTAATAATTTGTAGTCTACGTATTGAAGGCAACGACCAGCTGACGACTCCCCTTGCTGGAGCACTTGGGAAATTAGAATACACTGTCACTTGTCTGCCTTTCAATATTGGGGAGCAAGACGCCTTGTTTTCCTTTTTAGGGGGAAATAGTGTTCGCATACTTTCACGCAAAACATCTCTAAAGCCCTGTGTCACGAACATGGCTTCCCCGTGGCCTTGTTTCCATTCTGGAGTTTCAAGTGTGCTGGCTCACCAGGCCAGGGAGCTAAGGGGAGGTGCTGGGAATGTGGGGTGTCCAGGCTTCATTTCAGATGAATCACCATTCTAAGAATGGCTAATAAAGACAAAACTGGAGATGAACCACAGTGAGCCCTACCAAACTATATCATATGCTTTTGTTTAGAGGGATAATTATTTTTTAAAAAGCAAGGGCAAGGAAAAGCTACCAAACAACAGTGCTGACTTCTAAAACCAGGTATAAGGACAAGGAAGGAGTTAAATTCTGGGACCCTCAGTCAATAGAGCATGCTTTGCTGCTCCATGCATTTCTAGGAGGAATATCACTTTCCACTCCCATTTCACCCCCAACAGCTACTGCTTAGCTGGTTATCATAAGATACCCATTTCTAGAACTCCCTGTGGAAAAGAAATCTACTCAATAAGAAAAGGGTCCAAAAAAGCCACCTTTTACTACTCATGACTGATATTAATATCACCCCAACTGCCTAAGCCAGAGCCACTGTTCCTCTCCAACTCCTGGAGGTGTCATGATGACAGGAAGTAGCCATTTAACTCTGAATGGAACCTAAGTTACAACCTTGTGTTTACTTAAGTCACCATGCCAAGGGACAACAGCCTTGATCTTCAGGACACTAGGGAGTGACCAGGAAGCTGCAGTTGCACAGGAGGCTTGCTGCACCACCAGTTTCTCTCAGTCCCAGGGTGTCCGCTGGTACTTTAGCTGCAAAGGGGCCAAGGGCGGAAGCCCTGACACCCAGACTCTCAGTACCACTGGGCAAGGTGAGTTTTTCTGGGGAGAGAGACTTCAGAGCTGGGAGGGTGAGCTGCAGGCTTCTAAAAAGATCAAGTATTTGGTAAGTTCTGAGCCGCCTCTAGAGCCTCCACTGCCCCAGGAGAGACTATTCCTGGCATTTTTGGAAACAACAGCACAGGACCTTCCCCCACCCAAAGCAAGAGTGAGGAACAGGAAGCCCCGTGCAGCTTCCTGCACCCCAGGCCTTTGATTCGCCCCTGCTGGCTGTGTGCTAGTCTATATCACTTCCTTTTAGGGTTAGAACACCCCAAAACACACAGCGTTTGGACTATACTGGTGGGTCTCTGAGGTTTCTTGTAGATTTACGGCTACTACATTCTCCCTCCAGCAAGGAAGGCATGTGAGAACCATCATAGGTGCCAGTCCGCAGTGGTAAATGTGCCAGGGCTGCACCCCCAGCTGCCTCTCTACAGTGCCCCAAAAAGCTGACGTAGCCATTGCTGCTGCATAAGGAAGTGTCGGATGACTTCCCCAAGGTCACAAGCCACACAGGACTCAGGTGCAGGCTAGAATGTACACTCGGCCGTCCAAACGTCACAATGCAAGATGCACGCAGTGAAGGCTCAGGCCCTGTATCATGTGCACGGAGCCAGAGGACATGGGAAGGAAGTGTGAGAGATTGAGGGTAGGAGGTTAGCCTACCCTTCCCCTCCCCTCTGGCACAGAGGAGTAGACCCACCCACCCTGAGTTCAAATCAAACTCTCCTCATGAAGCACCTGACTCTGAGCAGGACTTTGCCCCTTCCCTCCCCTCCTTTAGGCTAAACAGTGTATCTAAAAAGCTCTGCCAAGTGTTACATGGGCGGGGAAGCCCATTAACTCAGGATCCCCCATTAGCCCACATTTCCGAATTTGCACTCAGCAGGACCCAGCAGGAGTGACATCTAGTTCTGGAGCATCTGGATTGGAGGGAGGGGAGGGGGGGATGATGGGAGCAGCCATGGTGAGAAATAGGGCAGAGGGAACGTCCTTTGGAACTGGGAAGACCTAGCAGCTGCAAAGTGCTCAGACGAGAGGAAGAAAGAGGAGGAAGGACACACAGAGAGAGAGAGCACATCTTCAGAGGTGTGGGATGAGTCACAGGCTGCTGAGAAGATCAAGAGCCCATGTCTCAGCTTTGCGTGGGCGAGTCCAGCAATCACTCTGGACAAGGGCTTTGTGCATGGGCTGCCGCCAAGGCAGAGCGGCAAGATGTTGTTGGAACCTCCAACACTTTTGCTACCACCCTAAACGCAGTACCACCATTGCAACCCTACCCGGATGCCACCTCAGAAACAAAAACAGATACTTGGAGCTCCTTCTCCCTGCTTCAAAAAATGCCACTCTACAAGGGCCAGGGAAGTCCCCGAGGAAAACTCTGTAAAACCCTGAGGCCCTCCAGCATCAGATCACAGTATGAGTGTACCTTTCTCCAGCATACACCCAACAGCTCCCAGGTAAAGAATGCACACTAGGGGCTGGAGAGATAGCTTAGCAGTTAAGGTGTTTGCCTGCAAAGCCAAAAGACCTCGGTTCAATTCTTCAGGACCCCCATAAGCCAAATGCAAAAGCTGGTGCCTATATCTGGAGGGTTTTTTTTTTTTTTTTTTTTTGCAGTGGCTGGAGGCCCTGATGTGCCCATTCTCTCTATAACTCCCTTTCTCTCTCTCTCTCTTTCCCTCCCTTTCTAAAATAAATAAATAAACATAAACATAAAATATTAAAAATAGAATGCACACTGAGTGCAAACGGTGAATGGAGCCCAGGTCAGAGGCAAGGAGGTCCACGGAGAGCAGAGATGGGGTCCTGAGAGCCCTGAGCAGCCTGACCTGTGAACCCAGAGCTGGGAACACAAAGTCCCTAGAAGCTGGAGAAGCACAGGCCGGGTCGGTGACGCGCAGTTCATAACTTGAACTCCAACAATCCATTTCACAGGAATTGCCCTGGTGTGCTCTGCAGAATTAAATATGCAATCACATACCCTGTGAGAATTCACCCATGGACTTGACCTAGGAGAATATTCTTGCTACATAACATTTGAAGTCAATGCCTGTAGGATTCAGGGCAACACACACACAGAGTGAAAAGAGATCAGGATTTCTTTCATCCTATGATGTTGTTGTTGTTGTTGTTGCGTACAGAAGAGGATGACTTATTAGTTAGAGCAGTTTCTAACATTTTGTCCTGTCTTCTCACGCAGCACTGGCATTAGGCTGTGTAGTGGGAAAGCAGCAAACCTGTAAACAGAGCACAGAGTCTGCTGAAAATGTACAGAATAGGGTTCTGACTAAAAGATGGACAGATTAAGGATAGACACATAGACTTCACTCCCCTCCCTATAGGGATGCCCCGTAGGCAGTGGAGAAAATGTACTAAGTACGACTAAAATCGGATCTAATCATTGTTACTAATAAAGGGCCAAGGCGACGTGGCAATTTACTGTGCTGTTGGCAAAATGAATTGCCCAAGGCACATTAGCAGCACATTAGATAACACACTCAGTAAGTAAATTATGATTAAAATAACCACAGTGTAACTACTGTACTTACCCCTCCACAATAACTCTTTTCAAAAATTTTTAAAAAGATCCCTCCCCCAGCCAATCTGTTTATTGTCTTATACAATTTTTATCAAATTCAATAAGCATATTTCTTATTCTCTAAAGTGTTTTTGATTGGTCTTTTTATTTTTTTTCAATTGGCAAATGAAAGAATGATGTCATATGACAGCATTAAATACTATTAAGCAGACCATAACTAACATGCACCGTATGAATTATACATGAGCCGACACTTTTATGCACTTTATGAAGAATTGCTCCATGGGTTATGCAATCTTTCCCAAAACAAGCTACAGAGAATAACATGACTGGTTATGTTTCATGGCTACAAATTGGTAACTGAATTAGCATTCATTTATTAAGTTTTCACAGGGAACCCTTCTCATGCAAATACTTGTAGATTATAATTTATTTTTATCTGAGGCATAATTTTTCATGTGGCGTTTTTGCCAAAATCAATATAGCTGCAGCCAAACCCTGCTCCCTGTTCCCTGTTTCTCCCTCCTCCTCTTGGCCGCTTCTCTCCATGTGTCTTTTCCAGCTGGGAAGGTAAATAAATGAGTCTGTCTCACAATAATGCTCTTTGCCAAACTGCAGAGCTGAATATTAGTCTTTACCAGCTCAGCCCACCTCACTCAGGACTCCAGGCACATACTTTTTAAAACAGCTTTTGCACTTGTAAACAAGAACTACAGGGTCTTGTGTGGCCAAGAGCCTGACACTTGCAGCTCTGGTTCTCACAGAAAGTTTGTGCCAAAAGTGACATGGCTACATAGGGTGTTGAGATAGCCCCCGGGATAGGCAGAAAAAATGTGCAAGTCTTGGGAAACCCCTTCTGGATGTAGCGGTCACATCAGGACCCTCTGTGGAATGTGGAGACTTGAACTCCCTTCTCGACACAGACACACAGTGTCCTATTCCGCTCACAGACAATGTGTGAAGGAAATGAGGTCTGGCAGGAACACCACCATGGGACTGATCTGATGAACTGTAAGGACTGCGAACTTAACACAACGTGTGATAATAAGTGTTTACTGTGACAGACACCCTGTCTTTCGTGATTCACTTTTATCTGGTGACAGTTCATTTGCTGCTTTCATATGCGAGTTTCCTTCTGGCTTTGTGAAAAACAGACATATTTACAAACAAGCCTGATACCAGAGCATACAAATTTTGCTAATGCATGTGAAGTGCTGGGTGAGTAAGATCTGGGCAAGCACATTATTGTTGTTGGCAATAGCAGAGTTTTAATTGATATGTCTGTAAGGGCTGAGCTCTAGAAATGGGTAACGTGAACCCTGATTCAGTGATCCGTGTCTGCCTTGGAATTACTGCAGTCACACCCTTGCTCCAGCAGTCTGTCTCTGTCCGTGTCTCTGTGCACTTCCCATTCAGCCTCACTGCTCTAGCATGGTCTGGCAGCTGAGGCCCTCCCTGCAGTAGAGATGTGACATTTGCATGTAACTGAGGAAACCCTGTTCCTTGCCCAGAAGTCACTGCAGCTTGTCAACCCACACTGACTTGAATTCCAAATTTGAACTTATCCTGGGGTTTGAGTCTGCAGCTATTTAGACACAGAGGTATGTTCCCTTATGACTAATCATGATGGGGACATGAGGCATGCCGGACAGATACCACCAGAACTCTGGGGAGGGCTGCTTAAATGATGGCCATTGAGCACCTTGAAGAGCAGATTATATACTGTCTCCAAAAAGACATGTGAACTTGCATGGATTTAGCACATACATCCATCTATGCTATGTGCATGTGCCAGATTATATACTGTCTTTGGGAATATGCATGTATTTGCCCGCCTCTTAACCTATACATCCATCTGTTCTATGTGCATGTGCCACATTATATACTGTCTTCTGGAAGATGCGTGTACTTGCCTGTGTCTTAACAAATACATCCATCTCTGCTATGTGCATGTGCCAGATGTGTGTTCTTCCTTTATGCACGTGCTTATGGACATGATTATACATATGTGCCCATATGTTTACACATTTGTGTCCATAATCAGCCCTCTGCCACGCATATGCATATTTACATTGTGTATGTGTTCATGTGTGTGTATATAGCCATCCTCTGTACCTGTGTGTGTGTGGGCACATGGCCCGTATGTTCACATGTGTGTACATGGTGAGCTTGTTTATCTACATGTGTATCTGCACATGGTTTGTGTGATCACGGACACACACACAGTGTCTGTACCTGTAGGTGCATCTGCACACAGCAGCTTGAAGTCTCAGCAGGAGATCCCCATGAACAGACCAGGTGCAACGTTGTCCTCTGACCTCTGATTGTGTGCAGCGGTGCTTATGTGTCCTCACTCTCATACAAGCATGCACACACATGAACACTCCCAATGTGAACTTACACACAGGAACATGTCCCCACACAGGCACACACACATGAACACACACAGCCTAAGGAGCAAAAAGTCAGTGCAAATGAACTTCTAGTGTAGTGGAGTTACCAGATCTATAGTGACATGTGGGTGGGGTCTCTTTTGACTTTGGAAAAGAAGTGTGCAATTAAAGCCCTTCTTCTGAGCATTATCACAAGGAACACCAGCATGGACGCAACTCTCACCACTGACCCTATGCTGCTCAGTGTCCCACCAGCTGCCCCAGAGCTGCCCATCTGGGGGCTCCCACCCACATGCCTAGTTCTTACCTGGTTTCTCTCTTGAGCTCTAGTCTCCTGGTGGGGCACAGGCCGTCCAGCACCACACCATGCTGGAAGACATGTGAGTGCTCAGCAAATACCTGTGGTTCGAAGGAAGGCTCAAGAGACTCGAACATACAAGATTGTGTGGCTCATTGGGCAATCAGTGTTGGTGCTTGGCAGGGAGTGGGATGGGAACCACAGAAGCACATTAGGGCATTCATATCATGTTCACACACCCTCCACTACCCCCACAGCCAGAGTTTGTGAGGAAATCACCAGCTTTCTGACAGACTTCTGTCTCCCTCTGCTCTAGCCTGTAAGAATGAGAGGCAGAGAGGGCAGACTTTGAACAACAAGGGGGTCTGAAGAGAAGCACCCACCTGCTCTGAGACATTAAGACTGTCCTAGGGACACTCAGGCAGCACAGGTTCAACCTTTGTCAGGGAAGTGTGGTCTCTCTGTCTCCAGCCTGCTTCTGCAGAAAACCAAGGCTCTCAGCCCAAAGCTGTGTGTGCTTCCGCATGTGTGTGCGGACATACATGTGTGTATGTGTGTTGGGGAAGAAGACATCACAAGGGTGCCTCTCAGGGAAAATTACTCTTCATCACAGTGAGTCCTCAGCTCCTTCCTTCTTCTACACCACAGCCGTTGAGGGCCGGCCCTGGCTGCACAGAAGGTGCCCGCGTATCCTACTGCCACCTACCTATCCTGAGTGTCAGGGCCTGTTTCATTCTCTAAAGTGTTTTGATGACTTCCCTGGTGAGGGAAGACAGCTTCCCACGGACTGAGGAAAGGCCTGGGCCTGACCATTTCATAGTAAGTGAGATCCATTTTGTAGCACTGCAATAGAATATCTGAATCTGGGGACTTGATAAAGGAAAGAAGGTTATTAGGCCTAACTGGTCCACAGCTGAAGTGGCTGAGCATGTGGGGACTACCTTTTATGATAGTCTACTCTCAAAAGAGATATCTCATTTCTATATAACTCAGCCTCCACTGCAAGACCTGCACTGACTGCCTCATGAGAATGGAGCCTCCGTGTCCTGTGATTAGTTACTTTTCTCACTGCTGTGTCCAAATATTGACAAGAAGCAACACTCACAATGAACACTCATCTCAGCAAGCATTTCTGGGGCGTCCTTCCTTCTCTGCCTCACTGCTATTGGAGGTATGGATCTTTGGGGAAGGAAAGATATTTTCCTTAATAGAGAGGTATAAACTACAGCAAACATAGAATAGAAAGGATTTCTCTTGGTTCATGGGTTATAGCAGCTTCCAGGATTGGCAGTGGGATGAAGGGCTGCTTGTTCACTTCCAGGTGGACCAGGACACAGAGGTAAATACTAATGTCCACTCAGCTTACTCTTGTTCCCTGTTATTCAATCAGTCCTGGGACAATGTCCATGGGATAGTGTCACCTACATTCAGGGTAGGTCTTATTCCCTGGTTGGCTCCTCTGTGAGAATTCTGTTAGAGACACTCCCAAAGCTGCATCTTACTTAGCACCCTGGAGCTCTTAATCTGTCTGTATTAGTCAGGCTTCTCTAAAGGAACAGAATCACCAGAATAAATTATGTTAAAAAGAGAATTTATTGGATTACCTTGCAAGTCCAGTAGCAGCTGCAGGCCCGAGAATCAAGGAACCTGGTAGCTGCTCAGTCCACATGGCCAGATGCCTCAGCAGTCCTGATCCTGCAATGAAGGCCTGGAGTCTTCCTGAGGAGCCACTGGGTTTTGATCCATGTAGGGCTTCAGCTGACACTGATCTTCAGTCCGCACCGGTCTTTGTTCCACTCTGGAAGGCAGCAAGCACCTCCGACAGCCAAGTGAAAGGGAGGAAGGGGCTCTTTTCACCCAGAGCTTCCTTATATAAAGTCCCCACTCTGGGAGAAGGACTTCCTCCTTCAGTGAATCCTTCCTGGAAGCAACCTCAGGGACCCACCCAAAAAGGGATTTCTGTGAATTACTAAACAGATCAAGTTGACAATACCTAAACTGTCACAAGTCCATCCCTTGTCAACTTGACTCAAAACCATATCTCCTTACATCATACTTAATTTCCAAGTGAAAATAGTAACAAGCTCATAATTCCATCTAATATGGTATAACGACCCCATGTACAACTGGAACCACAAAATCTTCCCCAAAATACAGTAAGGTTCCTAGAGGAATTCTTAGTCTCTAATATGATAGGTCTAATAAAAATTAGTTAGCTAGAGATATAATTTTAATAATGGTGTAGAAATGTACAAACACTCTGTATCAAGGTAGGACAGAAACATTGCAATTATAGTCCTTGATTCTTCAACTGGTCACATGGTCTTAGCTATTACTTGTAACTACCTTCTTCTACTTTCCATTCTGTATTTCCTATACTCTTAGCAAGCTCCTTAGCAGGTCCTGGTTCTTGACCTGGAGGGGTGGCCCATGCCTTCATTCCTGAAGAATCTGGGCCATTTATCACACTGCTTCGATTGGGTTGTTGCAGTTGCCCATTGACCTTGATAATAGGGCATGGTAACACCAAGAGATACCCTAAAGGGTCTCCTGCACTCCAGACACACTCTTCCTTACCTCCATTGTGGAGGAGCAGCCCAATTTCCCTTGGTAATCTGGCTCAATCACTCCTGCTACCACTGTACTCCTTTCTCAGCCTGTTTACTCAAGGGCATCAGGAGCTCAAAGTGGCCAGGGGGGAGTCTTAGCTTCCAGTTTAATGGAATGTTCTTTGTGCCTCCTGGCAAAAGCATGCCCCCCTCTGGCACCAAGACCTCTAGGCCAGCAGAGCATAAGGTTGCGGGAACAGGAAGAAAAATTTAGCTAATCACTTAAGGTGATGGTAAGTGGGACCATTCCCATTTCCACACCTTGCTTCCTGAACCTATGAATCCGGGCTATAGGAGAAGCAGTACCATGTATAGGATGCTGATTCTGAGCATATACAGCCTGCTGGAGGACACGTCCCCAGCCCTCCAAATGATTGACAGCTAGCTGGCACTGTAGCTCTTTCTTTAAAAGGCCGTTCTATCAAGCCAGCTGCTTCAGAGTGGTGGGGTACATGGCAAGACCAGTGAATTCCATGATCATGAGTCCACAACCACACTTTCTTGGCTGTGAAGTGAGTTCCTTGGTAAGAATCAATGCTGTGTGGAATGCCATGACAGTAGATAAGGCATTCTGTAAGCCCACAGATGGTAGTTTTGGCAGAAGCACTATGTGCAAGAAAGGCAAATGCATACTCAGAATAAGTGTCTATTCCATTAAGGACAAAGCACTGCCCTTTCCATGATGGAAGTGGTCCAGTGTAGTCAACCTGCCACCAGGTTGGTATCTGGTTACCCCAAGGAATACTACCATATCAGGGGCTCAATGTTGGTCTTTGCTGCTGGCAAATTTGGCACTCTTCATTAGTGGAAGTCCATCTTGTTGGGCCCATGCATAGCTTGCATCTCTTCCACCATGGCCATTTTGTTTAAGGGCCCATTGGGCAATAACAGGGATGGCTGAGAAAAGAGTTTGACCACTGTACACAGAACAAGTCAACTTACATACTTGACTATTAAAGCCATCCTCTGAAGAGGTCACCTTCTGATGAGCATAAACATGGAACACAAGTATCTTTATACCCTTTGCGCATTCAGAGATCCCTATCCACATACACCTTCCACAAATGTCCTTCTCACCAATTTTCCAATTATGATCCTTCCAAGTCCTGGATCATCCAACCATTGGCCACAGCCCATGAACCAGTGTATGACCATACATCTGGCCATTTTTCCTTCCAAGCAAAATGCACAACCATGTGTACTGCTCATAATTCTTCCCGTTGTGAAGACTCCCCTTCACCACAGTCCTTCAGAGTTGTTCCAGAAAGGGGCTGCAATGTTGCAGCTGTCCACTTCTGTGAGGGGCCCACATAACTACAGAGCCATCTATAAACCATACCCTTGCTGGTAGAAATCACCCAACCGAGAGCAGCTTGCGGGAAAAGAGGTTTGTTTTGGCTTACAGGCTCTAGGAGAAGTTACGCGATGGCAGGGGAAATGATGGCATGAGCAGAGGGTGGACATCACCTCCTGGCCCACATATGGTGGAAAATAGCAACAGGAGAGTGTGCCAAACACTGGTAAGAGGAAACTGGATATAACACCCATAAGCCTGCCCCCAACAATACACTATCTCCAGGAGGTGTCAATTCCAAACTCTCCATCAGCTGGGAACCTAGCCTTCAGAACACCTGAGTTTATGGGGACACCTGAATCAAACCACCACAGCATCCAAGTACATTATCAGACACAACCATCACAATGTAATCACTTCTCAGCAGACCCCTCGGCTTTAAGTTTTCACCACTTCAGGACTGTCATGCTGAGGACCGAGTTCCTATCACATGAAGCTTTAGGACACAATCTGTATCTAATCTACAGAACAGTCAAACCTAACAACTTTGCATATTGACACTTTTGCTGGAAGCAAAGAGATGTCATTAGGGCACAAGAAGGAATGCTAAATGTTGAGGTGCTTAGCGTGGCACAAGTGTATTCCTGAGATGTGACTTTAATTCTCAGTACCTCTAACATGAAGCTGGAAGGTTCTGGGTATCAGTTTTGTCTTGATATAAAAGATGATCTAAGACTGGAGAAATCACTTAGCAGTTAAGGCATGTGCCTGAAAACCTAAAGAACCTCAATTTGATTCCCCAGGAATCACATAAGCCAGATGCACAAAGTGGCACATGTGTCTGAAGTTCATTTATAGTGGCTGGAAGCTCTGGCACACCCATTCTCTCTCTCTCTCTCTCTCTCTCTCTCTCTCTCTCTCTCTCTGTCTCTCTCAAATAAATAAATATAGATAAAATATTTTTTAAAAGATGATCTAGCTGCCAGATGCAAGGATGCATGCAAACTTGGGAACAGCATGGACAAGCTGTGTATGTGGATAGAAACATCCTGCAGACCTGTGACTGGCTTGCAGATGCACCCTGAGGGAAATGAGTGTCCAGCTGCTGGGGCTAATCTATGCTTGGACCTTAACACCTCTGTTCTCCTTACAGAGTGAGTGTCCTTCTGCCAAACTGGCAATGGACTGCTCAATGCAATGGGTATTTACTAGGTCTGCTCCATGCCCTGAGTCACCATTACTGGACATGCTAGTCAGTGGTGAACCAAGGAAAGATGTTTTCTTCAGTGGAGAGGCATAAAGTTAACAATAATCATAGAATTAACACCTCACACAGGAAAGTAGTAGGGAAGTGCTTTGTAAAGACACACAGCACAATGGCAAAGGATAAGGCAGACTGACAACACAGCCATCGCGGAGGCCTATACCGCTTAACAGACTGCCAGGTAGTACTTGTGACAGGGAGGCTGGACTAGTGCCTACTGGGTGGCCATGAGCTTATCTGCAGGAAGAATGTTCCCCGGCAGAGCTTACAGCCACTGCTACAATCCTGAGCCAGTCTTCCCGTGGATTATTTAAGGAACAGCAAAAAGGCCAGAGGAGCCAGAGTTCTGAATTAGGAACTCAGGACTTACACAGTGTTTGAGTGCATGCGGGGTGGAGCACTCCCCTTTTCCAGGAGGCACCTGGCCTTGAGACCCAGGCTGCTGGCACCTGCTCTGGATGGTGGCAGTGATACAACCTGACCTTCATTCTCACCTGACGACAGTCACACATTGCTGCTCAGCACCTTCTTCTTTTAATATTTCCTTTAAATTATTTTTATTTATTTATTTGCAAGCAGAGAGAGAGAGAGAGAGAGAGAGAGAGAGGGAAATAAGAGTGAGACACACACACACACACACACAGAGAGAGAGAGAATAAGCCTCTTGCTATAACAAATGAGCTCCAAATTCATGTACCATTTTGTGCATCTGGCTTTATATGGGTACTGGAGATTCAAACCTGGACTGTTAAGGTTGGTAAGAAAGTCCCTTTAACCACCAAGCCATCTCTGCAGCCCCAATATTTCCTTTTTAAAATTATTTTTATTTATTTATGTGTAAGGAGAGAGAGAGAAAAAAAAGAGAGAATTATAATACAGGTGTACTAGGGACTGGTGTTGCTACAAATGAACTCCAGACACATGGTCCACTTTGTACATCTGGCTTTACATGGGTACTGAGGAATCAAACTCGGGGTAGTAGACTTTGCCAGCAAATCATTTCAACCTCCAAGCCATCCTCTAGTTTTCATGTTTCCTTTTGATACTGGCATGCATTCATCATACATAATATTTGGCATATAGTCACTGTATATAACACTTAGTTTTGTGTGGACATTTTCATACAAGTGTCTAAGGTACTTTAAACATATAGTCTCCATACCCCTTTATTTTCTCCTTCTTCCCCTTCTATTAGTCCCTTCCCTTTGCCTACAGATTTGTGTCTCCTTTCATGTCATATATTCATACATAAATTCAAGAATCTATATAATAATCTATGATACACAAATAAAAGATAATATAAGACTTGTCTTTTTATTTATTTTACTTAATATGATAATATTCCATTGTATCCATTTTGTTATGGACTACATGATTTTCATTCTTTGTTATGGATTTTATTTTTAAATTATAATTATTTCAATTATAAGTAATCTGGCTTGGAAACCTGATGTTAGGCTAGGAGATGACTTAATGAATAAAGTGCTTCCACATGACCATGAGCTCCTGAGGTAGATCCTTGGGTCCCACGCCACAGCTGGGCATAACCCTGAACTCCATCTCAGCATGGGAAAATGCAGACAGGAGAGTCCCTGGGGGTTTCTGGTTTGCTAGTCTGATTGAATAGTGAGTTCCAAGTTCAGTGAGAGAGCCTGTCTCCAAGAATAAGGTGGAGAGGCTGGGCATGGTGGCTCATGCCTTTAGTCCCAGCACTCAGGAAACAGCGGTAGGATGATTGCTATGAGTTTGAGGCCACCCTAAGACTATGGAGGGTGTTCTAGGTAGCCTGGGCTAGAGCAAGACACTACCTCCAAAAACCAAGAACCAAAACCAACCCCCAAAATAGAATAAGATGGAGAATGATTCAGGAAGAGGTTTGACCTCTGCCCTCCACTTACACATGCACACACACACACAGAGTGCACACAGGTGTACCACACACATAGGAATATCCATACTCACAGGCATACATGTCACACATTAACATACACCTGTAATAAATTAAAAAACCTGCTTTTAATAAAAAAGTCTCTTGTCCCCATATGTCTCTCACTGCTGTGGACAATGGAGTGAACCAACTTTGGCCGTCATGAAGCTTCCTCTGGAATCTGTAAGGCTGAAATAAGCCTCCTCCTCCCATAAGCTGCTTCTGGTCAGGTGTCTGTCTCATCAACCAGACAGTGGCAGTGGTCAGTCAGGGTGGCCTTGACCATCCAAGTGAAGGAGGGGTCACATGCTGTTCCCTACCCAGTGAGCACCCAGGTGCCAAAATGGTTCACATGAATTTCAGTAAAAGAAGGAGGGTGGGGTCAGGAATCTTGACTGGGGTTGTTCCTGACAATGTTTGTTGTTTTTCTTTTAACTTTTTAATTCCTAAGACATCCTCTCAGTTAAGCCACAGGGAGATTTTTTTTTTTTCTATCTGTAGTTCACATGAACCAGCCAACCACAGTCCCTAAGATTAAAACAACAAAAACACTCCAGTAATTTCGGATGCTGTTAAATACAATAAATGTTGGAGTGGTGGGTTTTTTTAATGTGTGCCAACATTTTTTACATATTTGTGGAAACACAGAGAAAAAAGGAGAGTCTGTGAAGGGGGAGACTCAGGGTGAGAGCCAGTAAAGTTTAAAGTGAGGGTCTCTAGCTGAATTCCTCCTGTTTGCGGTTTCCCCTGTGGAGAAGCCACAGAATTCTTAGGGGCAAAGCAGTCCTGAAACTTGTTCATACTTTCTGATGCTTCCTACAGCTGCCCACAAAGAGAAAGAAGGGAAATTCCTTGGTTAAGATTGGTTAAGATCGACCTCGGAGCGCACAAAGTGATCTCTGGTGAACAAAGAGACGTTTGTCCCTTGCTGGGAAGGAATTCTTAGGTCCCTTGGATTCCTGCACTCTCCAGGAATCCAAGGAGGCCAGGTGGCACTACTGCTCAGGGATGACAGGATGACGTTGCTGTGTCCACAAGCAGCCTGTGGTCCCAGAAGCAGAACCTGGTGGATGTAGTGACCAGCCGTTCATGAAAGCAGAACCTACTGGAACCTCCTCCCCACTGAAGATTTTAAACCAGGTGGGATGATTCCTCCAAGTGGAATACCTAGTGCTTTCCATGGCTTCTTCAGTGGAAAATTCAAATACTCGCAGTTGTCAGACCCTGGCCCATGAGACTTGAGGAGAGTACTGTGGACTCACCACGTCAGCACAGAGCCCTGCACCATGGTGACCGCCAGTGAGCATCAAGGAGGTCTTCTGTGGGGTGTGCAGACCTGGGCAGTGGAAAGTCAGTAGCTACTCATATATGCCTTTGTTTATTCATCATGATTATATGCTTAGGACAGAAATCAAAATATTTTTTAAATTAACCTATAGTCACTTCTCCTAAAAATCACTGATTAACAGAAATAAAAAGATATATCCAGGTTCAGGGAGAAGGCTCAGTGGATAAAGCACTTGCCATGTGTGTCTCCAAGTTTGGATCCCCAGATCCCACATAAAGCCTGATGTTTTAGTGGGAGTGTATAATCCCAGTACACCTAGGGAGAGAGGACAGGCAGAGACAGAGAATCCCTGCCAGCTAGGGCTGGTGAGTGCAGCTGTGAGTAAAGAACAAGAGACCTTGCCTCAACAGCAGGGTGGAGCATGAGGACCAACATCCTGTATTTCCTCATACACTGAGGTGCACACACACATGTGCATGCGCGCATGAACACACACACACACACACACACACACACACACACACACACAAAGGTCCATCATGGCTATAATTAAGAGCAGAAAAATCAATTCTTTATTCATCTTATTTCTGATGATGAGTGTATTGAATTCATCAGTTTGCTTCCTACTACAGGCCACAAGACGATCTGGTGAAATGGAAGAGCTTGTATAATTGCCTTATTCAAAGTGATGTGATGACAGTGTCCTCACAGAGGAAAATGCTGTGGTCAGTCCTCAGGTAAAGAATTCCTGCTACAGAGAGGAGGCAGTTTTCTTACTAAATATACAAAGCTTGCTTTTGGCTTCTCTTAGACAATGTTCTCCTGGACCTCGGTAAGACACTCCTGAAGGGAGACAGATAGTCCCTCACCTTGCTGGTCTAGTCACTTATAAGCAAGGCAGATGCTCCAACCCTGATGCACAGTGACCACAGTGAAGCCTCTGTGATGCCAAGCCACACAGTGACCAGGACATTATCCCAAGACTGAGACTTCAAGACAATTGCCCCATCTTACTTAGCTAGAATTAGCACACATTTTTCTGGTATCTTCTGAGACTCCCTTGTGGCTCTCTGGGGAAACCCTGTGGTAATTACCCACCACAATTACCACGTGCATCTCCACTGTGGTGTGGCTAGGATCTAAATTCCTCCTCCATGCCTGTCAGAGCAAAGAGCAGAGACTCTCTCTGAAGATCAACACTTAGCTGGTAACCTCAAAGTTCTGAATTTCTTCCACATGAGCCTACGAGACTCTTGGTTTGTACTGAAAGGCCACATGACAGACTTGGTTAGGCACTGTAGCTCTTCAAAAGAAGTGTCTTTCAGTTCTGTTGCTGTGCCAGCATCTCGTGTTCAAGATTCTTCTCATAGAATTGCCCACTATTGATGTTATCCGTGTGGAGAACATCCCAGGATCACATAAGAGAGGCTGGTTTTCAAAGGCATCCCTTTTATACAGGAATGATGGCGTGTGGACCCAGCCTTTTTCGTACTTAGGAGGCCCCTTGAGTGCAGCCAGGGTGACAGGGCTGTGTCTCTCCATTGAGGGAAGCATTGGTTCATAGGTCAGATTAGTAGTGAGAAGTTGAGCTGAGGCCTTCTCTGCTCAGAGTTGGTGGTAGAACACCACTTTGTATTAGAATCACAAAAGAAGACATGGCATCCAGCATAGTAGAGGTACCAGCTAGCTTGTAGAGTCTAACTGGGGCTGTGACCTCCTATGTCTCTGTATCCATTCCTCATGTACAAGACAGGGCCCTGCAAAGAAGCAGGTCCAATAGAAGGTACATGGCAGGGCATGTCCCTGCAGCTGTAGACATGGACACACACAGACACATGTGCATATAGATCCCGGCAGCTATAGAAATAGATCAAGAGAGTTTTGCATGTAGATGTAGGTCTCTGTAGCTACGGACATGGACTTGCATGTGGACAAGGACAGACAAGTCAAGTGTCAGTTTATGTCCATGCCCACAGTTGACGCTGCATCCTCAGCTCCAACTAAACATGGATTGCAAGTCTTTGGGAAAAATTACAGCATGCAGAGCCTGTGTGCACTGGACCTTGCTTACTTGTCCTCATTTCTCAACAATTTGTGGAGAATTTCCACATTATCAAGCAGCATCACAAATCCTGAGATGCTCTTTGCCATACAGAAGGGATGCACAGACTGCACAGAAAAAGAAATTGAGATCTTTGGACTATGGAGGGGGTGGTCCTGAGCTAAATATCCACAGATACTGATAGGTAACGTAGAGGGTGTGTGTGGACAGGGTGAAAGACACACAGACAACACACAGACAGACAAAGGGAAAGAAAAGAGAGAGGCTTTAAAGAAGGCTCGGCAGATAGACGATCTGGTGAATGACACCTCAGGAGGACATGGGGCTATCTGAAGACATGTGGGATCTGGTGAGTGACACCTCAGTGTGACATGTGGCTATCTGAGGACATGTGGGATCTGGTGAGTGACACCTCAGGAGGACATGGGGCTATCTGAGGACATGTAGGACTGGTGAGTGACACCTCAGGAGGACATGGGGCTATCTGAGGACATGTAGGACTGGTGAGTGACACCTCAGGAGGACATGGGTCTATCTGAGGACATGTGGGATCTGGTGAGTGACACCTCAGGAGGACATGGGGCTATCTGAGGACATGTAGGATCTGGTGAGTGACACCTCAGGAGGACATGTGGCTACCTGAGGACATGTGGGATCTGGTGAGTGACACCTCAGGAGGACATGTGGCTATCTGAGGACATGTGGGATCTGGTGAGTGACACCTCAGGAGGACATGTGGCTACCTGAGGACATGTAGGATCTGGTGAGTGACACCTCAGGAGGACATGGGGCTATCTGAGGACATGTAGGACTGGTGAGTGACACCTCAGGAGGACATGGGGCTACCTGAGGACATGTGGGATCTGGTGAGTGACACCTCAGGAGGACATGTGACTATCTGAGGACATGTAGGATCTGGTGAGTGACACCTCAGGAGGACATGGGGCTATCTGAGGACATGTGGGATCTGGTGAGTGACACCTCAGGAGGACATGTGACTATCTGAGGACATGTAGGACTGGTGAGTGACACCTCAGGAGGACATGGGGCTATCTGAGGACATGTGGGATCTGGTGAGTGACACCTCAGGAGGACATGGGTCTATCTGAGGACATGTAGGATCTGGTGAGTGACACCTCAGGAGGACATGGGGCTACCTGAGGACATGTGGGATCTGGTGAGTGACACCTCAGGAGGACATGTGGCTACCTGAGGACATGTAGGATCTGGTGAGTGACACCTCATGTGGACATGTGGCTATCTGAGGACATGTGGGATCTGGTGAGTGACACCTCAGGAGGACATGTGGCTACCTGAGGACATGTGGGATCTGGTGAGTGACACCTCAGGAGGACATGGGGCTATCTGAGGACATGTAGGACTGGTGAGTGACACCTCAGGAGGACATGTGGCTACCTGAGGACATGTAGGATCTGGTGAGTGACACCTCAGGAGGACATGTGGCTACCTGAGGACATGTAGGATCTGGTGAGTGACACCTCAGGAGGACATGTGGCTACCTGAGGACATGTAGGATCTGGTGAGTGACACCTCAGGAGGACATGTGGCTACCTGAGGACATGTGGGATCTGGTGAGTGACACCTCAGGAGGACATGTGGCTACCTGAGGACATGTGGGATCTGGTGAGTGACACCTCAGGAGGACATGTGGCTACCTGAGGACATGTAGGATCTGGTGAGTGACACCTCAGGAGGACATGGGGCTATCTGAGGACATGTAAGACTGGTGAGTAACACCTCAGTGTGACATGTGGCTAGCTGAGGACATGTAGGACTGGTGACTGACACCTTTGGAGGACATGTGGCTTCTGGAGGACATGTGGGATATGGTGAGTGACACCTCAGAAGGACATGGGTCTACCTGAGGACATGTAGGACTGGTGGGTGACACCACATTGGGACCTGTGGCTCTCTATCCAGAGGTTACCTGTGCATCTTGTTGCTCTGGGAAGCTTGAGTTCTTCTCTCGATGCTTTCACTAGATTGGATGAAATCCAGCCATTATCAAGGTAATCTCTTACTCATAACAGCTGATCATTTGCAAAGTACCTTCCCAGCAGCATAGAGTGTCCCGTTGGCCCCATAACTGACCACCACAGTTGACCACATTGGTAAATGAAATTCAGCCACCATGCCTGGTAAGCCTCACAGACACAAGCTATTATCTCTTCTCTCTCCCTATCTTATAAACTGTCCTTGAGTCTTCAGCTATTTTTGATGCTTGTAACACCATCCTTCTCTCCAGCCACTGAATTCTTTCGAAAGTCACCATGCCACCTTAGGGCCTCTACCCTGGGCTGGGGAAGACAGTGGTGGAAGTCTGCATGTGGCCTCTTACTTCCACTGCTATGAGCTGGTCACCATTCATTGTTCTACCCTGTACCCCACTGCCAATCATGAGAAATGGGTGGTATTCTTTGGGAAGGATAGGCTCATAAGGACAGTCCCAGAACAGAGGCCAGGGATACCAGTCTGCCAGGGACTTCCCCTGGAGTGTGGAGAGAGGGAGGTGGCAGAGGAGAGTGGGAGTCTTTAGAAGTAAGGATGGGGTTGTTCTTCTGACAGAGTCCAATGCTGGGAAGTTGCCTACACACCCCCTCTCCTTCATTGTGTCCAGCACAGGCTCTGCCCTCAACTCCAATGTCTGACACAAGCAGCAGAGTAATCACTTGTGAGAAAGAAAAGAAACCCAGATCAGATGAGGGCACCAATCGGACTGATGCCAAGGTACTTCCACCTAGTGTGAGGAGGCCATGAAGAGCCTGTGTCCACATGCTGGACTCTTGATCAGATCCAGATACAAATCTGATAGACACGTTGTTGCTCTGAGAGGGAGACGTGCCCTGCAGCTGCCTGTGGATGTGGCTCCGTTTCTTTCTAAGCCCAGATTAGCATGTAAGGCCTGCTTGACGTGGCCACGTACCACCAGGCCAGTATTCTGAGGAAGTGGTACAAGCTCTCAGAGGCCTCCGTAGCTTGGGGACAATTGGAGACCTTGTGGCCCACCAGTGACACGACAGCTGGGGTGATAGAGAGAAGGAGCTGGCTTTGGGTGTGATGGCTAAATCCACTCTGCCAGCTTTTTCTATCCCATCCCAAAAGCTGGGATGAAGGAAAAAGCA
This sequence comes from Jaculus jaculus, assembly GCF_020740685.1. Classification (NCBI taxonomy): domain Eukaryota; kingdom Metazoa; phylum Chordata; class Mammalia; order Rodentia; family Dipodidae; genus Jaculus; species Jaculus jaculus. The sequence continues at coordinate 4,601,920 of NC_059102.1, read as the reverse complement.
GAACAGATCTTGAATGCGCACAAGAGTGTGCTGAGTTGTTCAAATATTTCGCATGAACCTGGGTTTTACCCAGCTCTTCTTCTCCCATTATTCCTGTAGGCCTGTGCCCATCCCACAGGACTTGTAAGAGGTCTCTGCACTAACCTGGTGAGAATGGCTACTTCCCCTGCCCTCTGCACAGGGGGATGCTACATGCCACCCACTGGGAGCAAATTTTCCCCCATGTCACTGGGGAGTCATCCTTGTTAGCCTGGGACCCCTCCAGTGAAATGTGCTGGTGTCCTCTCGGGCCGTTTGCTGAACAGCAGGTTCATTCTTGAACAATGTGTGCAGCTCCGGGGTGGCCTCCCATCTGGGTCTCAGTGTGGTCTCATTTAACTTAGCAATGGGGAGGAGCCATAGCCATGCCAAGTTTAAAAGATATCAAAGAGGGGTAATAAATTATTACCACGTGTTGCCACCGAACCCAGAGCAGCAAAGCCTGTGACAATAATTAGAGTAACTGGGAAAGGCACATGCTCTCAACTCCTTGGCTCAGACTGTACAAATCAGTTACACTTCAGGAGCATCACTAAAAGCCAATCTGAGAGGAGTTTTTGCTTTTTATTTTTTTTTTCTTTTTATCCAAACCATTATTGGGCACTGGGATGGTCTTTAGGTTCTAGTGATCCTGTGACCCTGGGACTGAAATGCCATCGCCACTGGACAGACAGAAAGACAGAGCAGGGCAGGGCAGAGCTCCTGCCTCTTTATCTAGCTCTGTGAGAATATTTTGGGGTGGGGGACAGACCTCAGGCTCACATTCTCTGCCAGGATATATTTGGAACAGTAGAGGTTGGAAGCAGTTTCTGTCTTAGGAAGCAGAGCAGGGCCTGTTCCTTCAGCATGGGGGTAATGTGGATCTTTAAGAGGTGGGGAGAAGCTGTGCAGAACACACAGGGATTTAAGAACAAGTAGGCAGGAGAGAGAGAGACAGTCATGGAGGAGGCTGGCCCAGTTGGCCTTATCCCACCATACTGGAATTGAAGAATAACGCGAAATCCAAAATGCGGTACAATCCCCAAATCACTTCTATTTGGCTATAACAGGAATTATGGCAGTGGGTTCCCTTCCTACTTCTAGTTTTCTGGTTCTGTACCTAAATAAATATTTCCCAAGAAGATGCCAAGCACCCATAGGCTGAAGACCCAGAGTGGAGAGGGACGGGCTCACTTAGGCCCCTGCTCTGCACTCAGAGTGTCCGTCTCCACAGCCTGTGTCCTCTGACCAGGTTGCTGGCAGCTGATGGTGCAAGCCCCAGGTGGGATGAATCATTTGGCATGAGACTCAGTCATGGTCATGGAAAGCTTCCCCCAGGTCAGTGAGTTTCTTCCTGGGCACCCAGGCCACCAACTGAAGTGGCACCTTTACCTCCCTATCTGGTCTCTAACCCTGTTACAATTGCAAAGGGCATGGTGAGGGTGTGCCTGTGGGTGGTGCTAGGTGTTTATTAGGGATTAGTGACTAAAAGAAGGGAGAAGAAGATGGATCAAGCAGAGGGGACCAGGCCTCCCCCAATGCTGCCAGGAGCCCTGAGACATATATGAGAGACGGAGCTGTGCATGTCAGGAGCCTCACAGGTCATCAGGAATGACGGCCCTAGTGACAACACTAACAGGGCACTCGCCCCGTCAGCAGATCACATGCGCCTGACCACTGTACAACAAGGGGACCCAGAACCCATGGCTACCTACCCATCAGGCAAGAGGAGGGTGCATGGAGATGTTCGCCACTGTTTCCCATCATAAAGATAGATACTGAGGCCTTCAGGGTGAGGCAGACCAGCACAGAGTTCTTGACCCACCCTCTACACGGGACCCTCAGGACTGTTATATGGCATAAATGAGACAGTGCTTCACCAATGCCATAAGCCTATGGTGTTTGTGATCATGTAAGCTACCATTTATGCAAAAGGAGCATAAAAACAGCATCATGAAGAACCCAGCATAAGAAGAAAGGAGATAGTGTGCCCTGGAATACCACTCTTGGGAGGCTGCAAAGGGAAAAAGTTGGTAATCCCAGTCCTCACTCTCCAGGTTGTTCTGGTCCTTATCTCTGCCTTGGCAGACCAACCGTGCTGTGGCAGCAGCTGACCCAGGACTGTGTCTCTCTAAATGGGACAAAGTCCTCCAGATGAGGGTTCTGGACCCCACAACAAAGCCTCGGGCCCCAGCTGCACACCTACCAGGCGTAAAAGGAAGGTGAAGTGGAGAGTGAAGTCCAAAAGGAAGATCTTGAATTTCATAGGCGTCCTGGCCTCATCAGATGGGAGTTGTGTGAGCAGCTCACATTGACATCATGGGTTCCAAAATGTCAGCCTGAGTGCCGACAGGGACAAGGGAATGGACCACGCACACTGCTCTCACTTGCCTCCAGTCTCCACATACACCTCAGCTGGCACTGACAGAGTCTGCAGGCTGTTGTCATTGCCACCACCTACTGCTCCGAGAAGTCACGAGACTCACGAAATGTGACAGGTCCCTTTTCCTTAAGAAGAAGTAACCAAAAGTGAAAACTACAGATCAGTAAACCAAATTTTAGCATGGGGGTGGGGAGCAGTGATGGCCTGGAGCCTTGTTGAAATGTGGGTGAGGGCACCCCAGCCCAGCCCTGCCTACATCTGATAGCCTTGAAGACTGTTCTGAGGAAGCAACCACAGAACCACCTCCATCCTGAAAGAACATGTGTCTCAGTGGGGAGAAATGGGCGATGCTGGCTCTGGAGACAAGGTCAGCCTGGCTAGAGACTTGAGAGAAGGAGAAAGGAATTTGGTTCACCCCAGGCTGCATGACTCATGCAGCCTGAACTCCACCTTCTTGTCCACTGACCACTTTCCCACAGGTATAATTTCACCAGATCATTTTATAAACCTAAACGTGGAGTCTCAATGAACCTAAGAGCCTGAGTTCTTAAGAGTTAGGCAACAAAAAGTGGCAGAATCAAGAGTGAGGCAATGATGACCATACACCAGGGACAAGGACCAAGAATGGCCTGAACATAGCACAAGAAGTAGAAATCCATAGAACAGCATCACGACCAACAGCTCAGGAGATGGGCAAGTTGCAAGAAATATGCTCTGGGAGAATCGTTAAGATGTAGGCTTCTCTATATTACTCCAGCATGCCATGGAGTTGAGACAGGGAACCTTGTTAAATGATCAGGGGCATAGACAACGCATCAAGGCAGCAATATCCCTGTTGAACAAGCAAGGATACAAAGTCTGCAGTCTGCCCAAACTGAAAGAGATGGAATGCTGAATTTGGAATCTAAGTCATTGACCCTTTTATCCCAGAGATTAGGACCAGAAATAGCTTCACAAATGCAACAAGCAGGATGCAGGATGTCATGGCCAATAGCTTAGAAGATGGTATCAGGACAAGAGCTGTGTTCTGGAGAATCCTTAAAACGTGGGCTGGAGTTGTTATACCCTCCCCGGTGTTTCGTCCTCACGTGTTTTGGATGCTGGTAAGACTCATTTGTGTATTTACATGAATAAGATGGACCCAGCTTGGTAAAGTGGCTGGTGTGTAGCACTTACCAGTAAATTAATGCCCATCTAGGAGACAGCCCTGGCTCACTGTTGGCTTCAAGGCTTTGCACTTGACCTAACCTCGAGCATCATTTCCAGACACTTGAGATCAAATCTGTAAGCCCGGCAGCATGCAGAGGGGAGTTCTGCTTTCTGGCTTGATTACAGCTGAGAGCTCACAAACAGCAAGCTAGGTTGAGTGACATGAAACCAAATAAACTTCAACAGGGATGCATGGAACGCTCTGCATTCAGGTTTTAAAAAATCAATTATACAAGCACAAGATGGGAGGGTTGCAGGTTTACAAATGTTTGCATGAAAAAGCAGGAAGGATTAATGACTGCACTGTGACACCGTGGCAAGAAAGTGAATGGATTCTCTGGCTGCCTCTGAGCTTCCAGATGGAGGGATATCTGCATGGGAACAGGATGCTCCACTCCCAGCAGCACATTTGCAGAGGAAAATTAACACCATGGACTGGAATCTGAGGCAATTCCTTGAGCCAACAGATAGCCTAGGACGGATGGCATTGGAAGAGCAGCTTGCCACCTGGGAGCGGGTTAGCATCAAACCAAGACTCAAGGTGGGGAGGGGCAGAGAAGTTGCCTTTGGATGGATGAGGAGGAAGCAGAGACAAGTGGGCTGAACTTTCTAAAAGGTCACCAGCATTTCAATGTGACAAGGACCTTTGTAACAACAGGTAGCACATTCCCCAAAGACTGAGGAGAAGAGACATTGGGCAGGTCGTCTGTGCTGAGTGGAGCCAGGGTAGACCAGGTAGGGAGGGCTGCTGTGGACTCTGGTTTTCACAAAGGACTCTGGGGGCCTGAGGCAGGTGGGCCAGAGGATCAAGCACCGAGCCCCAAGTCCAAGGCCCTGAGTTAGCAGTACACACCCCACCCACTAAATGCCTTTCAACACTGCCTCTTCCTGAGCTAGAATCAGAGCCAGGGTGGCTATCCTCACCATTGAGAAATGCTAGTGAAGGTGACAAAAGCGCCCAACCAGCTCCCAAATTAGACGTCCATGTTACTTTGCACCTGGTTCCTGGGCAGCACATGTTTGGGAGACAGGGTGGTGCTGAGGAAAAGCAAGAGGAAGGTGACCCTGGTGCTGAGGCCTCTGGAGGAAGACTATAGGAAGCTGCTGCTCAGAAGTGAGAGTTACTTACAGGTAGTAGAAGTAGTTAGTTGCTCCCCACTCAAAGCTCATTTGTTTAAGAAAAATTTCAGAGAGCAAAGAAAAAAAAAAAGATTTGGTAGTATGCTAACCCCAATGCTCTCAATGCTCTTTTCTTTTCATGTCCTTGGAAAATCTGCAGTTTCTATGAGAAATACCACACAGCAGTGGAGGCAGGATGAAGATCTCAGCTAAAGCTGACCTTGGGTTCAAATCCCCTCAGCATGTTCAGCTTCCTGCTGACATCAAGAACTCAGCTGAGATGAGAGCATATAGCACAGCCAGGACCTCACTGAGAAGCAGGAAGGGCAGGTTCCAGAAGGAGCCATGTGTCCGGCTCACACCTGCCACTAGGGGTGATAGGACTTGAACAGAAGTGGGTGACCTCTGGGCTCTTAGGTTAGATGCAGCCTGGTTACATCCCACTGTGGGTTCCTCTTGGGCAGTGATAGATCCTGGAAGCAAAGCTCTGCTGTCCTGGTAGATCTAGATATCTAGGAGCTAGCCCATTTCATAAATGGCACCTGGATATTCAGGTTTGCTCCCCAAATATATCTTCTTGTTAGGAATGCTATGGGTGAAATGTATTCAAAACCCAGTACCTGTGAAAACAGCCTTCTCTAGAATTTAATAATCAAGTTAATATGATCCATACAGCTAATGTTCTTATGAAAAAGGGAGGTTTAGATGTAAAGACAGACATAAGAGTAGAGAGATGGCCTTGGGAAAATGGAAGCAGAGGTTAAGATGATGTTTCTACAAGCCAAGGACATGAGAGATTGTGAGCATGGACTAGGATTCTCCATCATAGCCTCAATATAAGTACCAACTGTGACACCTTGACCTCTGATGTCTAGACCACAGAGCAGTCAGTAGATTGGTTTCTTCTCTTTGAGATAGATAGTGAGTGCTGTTCAGCTAGGGTAACACTGGCCATTTTAACAACCGTTCCCCTGCTGTACCTCCACATGAGAGGACACACCTATAGTCCCAGTGCTGTGGAGGTGCACAAAGACAGATGCCTAGAGCCTGCTGGCCAGCTAGTCTACCCTAATTAGCAAGTCCAAGCCCAATGAGACGCTCTAGAAACAAGTGGACGGCATTCCCGAGGAACAACACCTTCAGGTTGGCCAACAGCTTCAACATGAGTACACAAATACACATGTATACACAAACACACACAATTTATACCTTAACAGACAAAAAATGCCCACAAATGTGTACATACAGAGGTGCATAAAATAAAATAAAAAGAATGAATTAATTCAGTAACTGAGTTGAAACAACTAACTACTTTAAATGTCACAGTAGCTAAGCCACCAGCTACAACTTCCTCTCAAAGGCCCTACCATGTGGAAAGCCATGGATTTTCCTGAGAGTATAACAAAGTACCTGCCATGATGGCAATGTGAGATGCTATGTAAGGGGAGGGATGAACATGGCCACATTGGAGATGTGATGTTCTGTGTGGGGTAGAGTGAAGAACAAGGTATGTTCCATCCTGGAGGAGATGTGATGTTCTGTGTGGAATGGAGTGATGAACAAGGAGTGGTCCAGACCGGAGGAGATGTGATGTTCTGTGTGGGGTGGAGTGATGAACAAGGAGTGGTCCAGACCGGAGGAGATGTGATGTTCTGTGTGGGGTGGAGTGATGAACAAGGTGTGTTCTAGCCTGAATGAAGTGTGATGTTCAATGTGTGATGGAGTGAGGAACAAGGAGTGGCCCAGCCTGGAAGAGATATGATGTTCTGTGTGGGGTGGAGTGATGGACGAGCTGTGGCACAGCCTGGCGGAGATATGATGTTCTGTGTGAAGTGAAGTGATGAACAAGGCATGTTCCTGCCTGGAGGAGTTGTGAAGTTCTGTGTGGGGTGGAGTGAGGAATGAGGCGTGTTCCACCCTGGAGGATTTGTGATGTTCTGTGTGTGTGTGGTGAGGTGATGAAGAAAGTGTGGCCCAGCTGAAGGAGATGTGATGTCCTATGTGGGGTGGAGTGATGAACAAGGCATGTACCAACCTGGAGGATATGTGATATCCTGTGTGTGGTGGACGGATGAACAAGTTGTAGCCCAGCCTTGAGGAGATATGATGTTCTGCATGGGGTGGAGTGATGAACAAGGCGTGTGCCAACCTGGAGGTGTTGTTATGTTCTGTGTGGGTTATAGAGATAAACAAGGTGTGTTATAGACTGGAGGAGTTGTGATATTCTGTGTGGGTTGAAGTTATAAACAAGGCATGTTCCTGCCTAGAGGAGATGTGATATTCTGTGTGAGGTGGAGTGATGAACAAGTCATGGCCAAGCCTAGAGGAGTTGTGATGTTCTGCGTGGGGTGAAAGAATGAACAAGGTCTGGCCTAGCCTGGTGGAGACATGTTGTACTGCGTAGGATGGAGTGATGAACAATGTGTGGTCCAGACTGGAGTAGTTGTGATGTTCTGTGTGGGGTGGAGTGGTGAACAAGTTGTGGCCCTGTTGGAGGAGGTGTGATGTTCTGTGTGGGGTGGAGTGATGGACAAGGTGTGGCACAGCCTGGAAGAGATGTGATGTTCTGTTTGGGGTGGAGTGATAAACCAGGCGTGGCTCAACCTGGAGAATATGTGATGTCCTGCGTGGGGTGGAGTGATGACAAGACCCAGTTGGAGTAGGTGTGATGTTTTGTGTGGGGTGTAGTGATGATCAAGGCGTTGCCCAGCCTGGAGGAGATGTGATGTCCGGAGTGAGGTAGAGTGATGAACATGCAGTGGCCCAGCTAGAGGAGATGTAATGTTCTGTGTGGGGTGGAGTGATGAATAAGGTGTGTTCCTGCCTGGAGGAGTTGTAATGTTCTGTGAGTGGTGGACTGAGGAACAAGGAGTGGCACAGCCTGGAGTACATATGATTTTCTCTTTGGGGTTGAGTGATGAACAAGGCTTGGCCCAGCCTGGAGGAAATGTGATGTTCTGTGTGGGGTGAAGTGATGAACAAGGCATGTTCCTACCTGGAGGAGTTGTGATGTTCTGTGTGTGGTGGAGTGAGGAACAAGGAGTGGCCCAGCCTTGAGTAGATGTGATGTTCTGAGTGGGTTGGAGTGGTGAACAAGGCGTGTTCTAGCCTGGGAAAGAGGTGATGTCCTGTGTGGAGTGGAGTGATAAACAAGGCATGTTTCAGCCTGGAGGTGTTGTGATGTTTTGTGTGGGGTGGACTGATGAAGAAGGTGTGGCCCAGCCTGGAGGAGATGTGATGTTCTGTGTGGGGTGGACTGATGAGCAAGGCCTAGCTGAGCCTGGAGAAAATGTGATGGTCTGTGTGAGGTGAAGTTATGAGCAAGGCATGTTACAGCCTGGAGGAGATGTGATGTCCTGCGTGAGGTGGAGTGATGAACAAGTCATGGCCAAGCCTAGAGGAGTTGTGATGTTTTGCGTGGGGTGGAAGAATGAACAAGGACTGGCCTAGCCTGGTGGTATATGTTGTACTGCGTGGGGTAGAGTGATGACAAGGTGAGGTCCAGCCTGGAAGAGTTGTGATGTTCTGTTTGGGATGGAGTGGTGAACAAGGTGTGGCCCTGTTGGAGAAGTTGTGATGTCCTGTGTCAGGTGGAATGATGAACAAGGCATGCTCCAGAATGAAAGAGTTGTATGTTTTGTGTGTGGTGGAGTGAGGAACAAGGAATGTCCCAGCCTGAAGGTGTGATGCTCTGTGTGGGGTGGAGTGATGAACAAGGAGTGGTCCAGCCTGGAGGTGATGTGATGTTCTGTGTGGGGTGGAGTGATGAACAAGGCATGTTCCCACCTGGAGGAGATGTAATGTTCTCTGTGGGGTGGAGTGATGAACAAGGCGTGGCCCAGCATGAGGAGATATGATGTTCTTTGTGGGGTGGAGTGATGTACAAGGCGTGGCCCAGCCTGGAGTAGATATGATGTTCTGTGTGGGGTGGCGTGATGAACAAGATGTGTTCCAGCCTGGAGGAGATGTGATGTTCTGTGTGTGGTGTAGTGAGGAGAAGGGAGGCCCAGCTGGGAGTAGATGTGATGTTCTGAGTGGGGTGGAGTGATGAACAGGCATGTTCCCACCTGGGAGAGAGGTGATGTCCTGTGTGGAGTGGAGTGATAAACAAGGCATGTTTCAGCCTGGAGGTTTTGTGTGGGGTGGACTGATGAACAAGGTGTGGCCCAGTTGGAGATGTGATGTTCCATGTGGGATGGAGTGAAAAACAAGGTATGTTCCAGCCTGGGGGAGATGTGATGTTCTGTGTGGTGTGGAGTGAAGTAGAAGGTGTGGCCCAGCCTGGAGGAGATGTGATGTTCTCTGTGGGGTGGAGTGATGAGGAAGTCATTTTCCAGCCTGGGGGACAATCATATGAACAACCAACACCTGGCTCAGAGAAGTGAGCCTTCATGTCAGATGGTACACCAAGACACAGAGCAACTCACACAAAGCACTTCTGTGAGAGTGAAATTGCCACCAACCCGCAGTGTCAGGAATGAGGAAGAGCACTGACTGCACAGAGGAGCTGAGGAGAAGCTTGGAGGAGGAGGAGGATAACTGGGGGAAGGGCAGCCAAACCTGCCCTGCGCCAAGTGGGGCACTGGAGGTAGGAAGGGATTACATGGGGATTATGGTTGCTCGCCTGTGCTCTATTCATGGGATTGAACTTAATCCCATTCACCCTGGGGGTGCAATGAAGGTTTTACAGCAGGAGACTGTTCTAAACCAATTTTACCCAAAGACCAAAGGCACACACATACCTCTGAGAAAATTCAGCCACAGAAATGAAGATGATTTAGCTCATATTGTAAAACTCCCCAATCACATGTGTGATACCAGTTGAAAAGTCACAGCTCTTCCAGTGGCAGTATGCCCAGCTGTTTACCACACGACTAAGAAACCTTTTCTTCTGAAAGGCCCCCTCGTCTCTGTATGTAACTCATCCTGTGGGCTATGTCCTATCCCCAGTCTTTTACATGGCGTTGGGCAGGTTTTAAATAAAATAACAATTCCTCTTGCTTCTTACAGATTGGACTTGATTAAACATCCCACTGATAAAGGGTAAGCAAATGTCAGCTCCAATATCATAAAAAGAAAAATGAGAGATCATACAGGCAGCAAAGCTAACAATCCATTTTCATACTTTATTAGAAACATTTATTGCCATAATGCCTACATTACATTATGCAAGGAGGTGGAAAGGTGTTCTGTGCATGATATCTTCAAATATCTTTATTTTGCAGATCTTATCTCTCTGGTGTTTAGACAGATGTTTTACTCCCTCTACTACAGTGAGGGCTCAAGATGTCTGATTCCAGCTCCTATGGAAGCCCATGGAGATCATGCCTTCTCACTGTGCTTCCCCACAATGGGAGCCCAATTCAGCAGGAAGAAGTCCTGCTCCATACAGCCTGAGATGCACTGGACACACAGCTGAAGTCTCTGAACTGGCTCCAATTCCATGGGGATCTCTCCATTCTTCAAGTCATTTTACAGTGTGAGGTCATGTAATTATAATAAGGAATCTACAGACCAGTAACAAAGAATGGAGTCTTGTACCACCTGTGCTCTTTGTCAGAACATGGGAGTTTTGAGCCCTTCCCTCATCTGCTATGACTTCTCTGTCTCATTCCTTCTCTCATCTGCTATTCCATAAACTTACCAGCTTAGTGTGACTCAGTCTTGTCACTTCCTAGTTCTGGGTCATTGTAGTAGACCCTGTTGAAGGGCTGTAGTCAACGTGTGGCCAGGGCTGGGTTCTCTTCTGAGGGCTCCAGGAGAAGGGAAGCATCTATATCCATGTGACCAGAAAACTGGTGCTTATCCCTTTGCTAGCTGAAGCAAGCTTGCTGCCATCAGGACCGTCTGTACAGTCCCCAGAAAGAGAAAGGCCTCTGAACAACACTGCTGATTTGGTCATACAACATGTATCCACATGCATAGACTGCCTTTGACTGCACTGTTTGGTTAGGATATTTCTCATGTCCTGCCCTTCTCAGGGAAGGGCATGGCACAAGCAGATGAAAAGAAGGGGCCATTGGAAGGCCACTCTCAGGTCTATCTGCTGTCCCTGACTTCTGAGGGCCAGTGGTGACTACCATGTCTTATCACAGTTTTGAATTCCTTCTAAATTATACAATATTGAATGAAGGTCCAAGCAGGTAGTAAACCACTGACTCTAATGTCATACATTTGGATTTTCACTCCAGCTTTTGTGCATATTAAAATTCCTAGTCTGTATAGTTTGCAGATTTGTAATTTCTACTTTTGTCTAGCAAACAAAAGCAAATATATCAGAGATTCTGATTAGGAGACAAAGTGGAGCATTTGGACTCAGCCAAACAGCAAATATTTATCAAGCACTAGCCAAAATCTCTACAAACACCCTGAGAAACAGAGGGGAGGGAGTCAGACATGTCCTCGCTCAGGACCAGGGCTCACGAGACAGACAAGAGTCTATGAAGAGGCTGACCTCCATGCTCCTTTTGCTTTGTAACCAGGAGTTGGGGTGATATTTTTATTACTCTGCACACAGGCCACACAAGTAGCACATGAGGAGGGACAGCACTTCCACTGTGGGGAGAAGGTGCACTAGATACACAGAAGAGGCTTCACTCCCCAAAAGAACCAACTGTGCCCTCTATCAGGCATAAGTAGAAATGCATTGCTGCACCACAGCAATTAAGACTACTTTTCCAAGGGCCTGAAATGTGACTGCCACCCCAGCAGGAAAGGAGGGGCATCTGCAGCGTTAAGCGAGAATGGAGCCAGGAAGGCCCATCATGCAGAATGTCAGCCCCACACCCCAAACCACTGGTAGGGTGGCACATTCTGAGACTCAAGAACTAGACTAAACCAGGGGTATCTCATTGGTGTGTCCAGGTTCCCTCTTAGTGCCCATCCAGGCAAAATCAAATGAAAACCTTTTGTGGAGGTAAATATACTCAATGACACCAGCATTCAATCAATTACATTTATCAAATATAAAGTCACATTAAGGTCTATCCACACACACAAGGAAACAGGTCTCTGTGTGGGAGAGTTAATGTACCTTCACAATTGGTACCATACAATTTAGGGTGTGGGTTTTACAAATGCAGGGCACAAACAGTAGAACTGATGAACCCATATCTAAAACAAGATAAAAGTGCCTATGTGTAGGAACTTTAAAACACATTTCTTTTTTAAAAAAATACTTTATTTACTTATTTATTTACAGAGAGAGAAAGAAGATGGAGAGGAAATGGGGCACCAGATGCATGTGTCACTCTGTGCATCGGGTTTTATGTGGGTCCTGAGGAATCTAAACCAGGTTGTTATGCTTTGCAGGCAAGCATCTTAACCTCTGAGCCATCTTTCCAGCCCTTGAAAGGTATTTCTACAGGATTCTGTCATCAAATAATGAATCATAAATGCTTTGAATTCATGATGAAACTGTTACATAGAAAGCATATGTGATAGACAGAAAGAAGTAAGTCCCATCAAGCTGAAGTCCACCTAACCATGCCTTCCCTCCCGGGGAAGGAAAGAGAGAGAAAAAATGGTCTCAAAAGTCATATGGAATGGCAGAATGCCTCAGATATCCTAGTATATCCTCAGCAAAAGAAACATCTCGGGAGGCATCACCATACCTGATCTAAAGCTATATTACAAAGCCATAGTAATAAAAACAACATGTTAAGCCATAGTAATAAAAACAACATGGTACTGGGATAAAAACAGAATTATAGATCAATGGAACAGAAGCAAGGACCCAGAATTTGGGTCAAGTAACTACAGGTACTTGATATTTGACAAAGCCCCTAACATTGTAGGCTGGAAAAAAGACAGCATCTTCAACAAATGGTGATAGACAAACTGGATAACCATATGCAGGAAAATGAAACTCAATCCACACATTCTGCCATGCACAAAAATCAAATCCAAATGGATCAAATGCCTCAATATAAGACTGGAAACTCTGACACTACTGGAAGAAAAAACAAATAGGAAGAACTTTTCATGGCATAGGAATGGGAAAAAAACTTCCTGAACAAAACTCCAGTAGCTCAAGAACTTAAACAATCATTCAAGCACTGGGATCTCATGAAGCTGAAAAGTTTCTTCACAGACAAACATATAATAAGCAGAGCCAATAGATTACCCACAGAATGGGAGAAAATTTTTACTGTCTATACAACTGACAGAGGCCTAATTTCTAGAATCTACAAAGAACTAAAAAATGTAAACAATAAGGGCTGGTGAGATGGCTTAGCTGTTAAGCACTTGCCTGTGAAGCATAAGGACCCTGGTTTGAGGCTCAATTCCCCAGGACCCACGTTAGCTAGATGCACAAGGGGGCACACATGTCTAGAGTTCATTTGCAGTGGCTGGAAGCCCTGGCATGCCCATTCTCTCTTTCTCTGTCTGTTGTTCTCAAATAAATAAAAATTAAAATAAATTTTAAAAATATGTAAACAATGAAAAAGTCAAACAACTCACTCACAAAATGGGACAGAGAGTTCTCTGAGGTAGAAATACAAATGGCAAACACACACTTAAGAAAATGTTCATCATCTCTAATCATCAGGGAACTGAAAATTGAAACAACTATGAGATTCTACTTTACACCAGTAAGGATAGCAAACATTAAAAAATCAAATGAAAACAAATGCTGGCAAGGATGTGGACAAATAGTAAGCCTCATTCACTGTTAGTGGGAATGTAAGATGGTACAACCACTATAGAAAGAAATATGGAGACTCCTAAAAGGTTGACTACAGAATGACCAGCAGACCCAGTTTTCCCTTACTGGGCATTTACCCTAAAAGCTTCATGCCTCAGTTCAGAGAGATTTTCTCAACCATGTTCATAGCTGCTCAATTCATAATAGCTAAGAAATAGAATCCACCCAGATGTCCTTCATTAGACGAATGGATAACCAAGATGTGGTATATCTACATGATGGAATTCTACATGCATTAAGGAAAAATTACACAATGAAATTTGAAGAAAAATGGTGGAGCATGGATCAGATCATTCTCAGTGAACTCACCCAATCACAGAAAGATAATAGGTGCATGGTCTCACTCATCTGCAGCTCCTAACCTGAATCTGCCTGAGATGCTGACATACCTAATAATCATCTCAAGGATGGGACAATAGGGAGGGTGGGGGGCACAAAACTGATCTAAAATGGCAATGGTACTACATATATATTCTATTTCCTAAAAGGCAGACAAAATGTTTGAACCTCCATCAGGTCCTTAGAGTCAACACCTGAACCACAGCGCCCTGGAGAAGGTATGATGAAGACTAACCTTAATCTCCTGTTTCTCATTTTCTCTTCCTCCCTCTCTCTCCTTCTCTCTTTCTATTTCAAATTACCTATCTTTTTCTTCCTTCTTTTCCTGGGTGCTTGCCTGTAACTCCCAGTATCATCATGTGGTTAACATCCCCAATAAACTGTTGATCAGAGAGACCTACAAGGTTTCCCAAAAGAAGATAAATTTCTGTCAGAGTACTTGATGACCCACCCAAGGTTAGTGGTAAGACCCTACTGATGATGACCATATGCTGTTGGGATGGAACATGGAGTGACATGGCTGAAATCTGGAGGAGAGTCAGTCCCCAGACAGTTAGGTCGTCTTGTGCCAGAAGGTGCTACATGAGTGACTAGGGGAAATAACCAACATTCATCCAAGCAACTTGTGGTCTAAGCTGCTCAGCACCAAGCTACCTGATGTGATGCTCACACAAGTGCAATAGAGGCACACAGCAATAGTGGGTAACCAACTGATCTTGATTTGGCTAATGGATCTGCTCAGTGGAATGGAACCAATAGCTGGTTCTAGGAAACAAGTCAGAACCATATCCAAAATACGAGCCCACTCTCCATTATGAAGCTCCCACCAATCATGGGCTACAAGAGGGCCTACACCTATTAAATTCTCTCTAAAATAAATATGATTATCCTATTTATCTGGTGTCAACTTCACTCTCCACTGGAGAATCTGCTTCTCTTTTCAGATGGATGCAGAACCTGAGGAGAGAATCAGCCCATCACACCTCACCAGGGTCCCATTGGGGAAATGAGTAAGAGTACTGCTTTCTTGGCAAACCTGGTACCACCACAAAGGTGAAGGAGATAGACACAGAGAACACTCAACTCCTACCAAACCAAATATCCAGAGATGCAGAGGCTCCCAAGAGCTCATCACTAAAGTAGACCTAAAGCAAATCCAACATGGCTCTGGGAAATTCATGGAAGAGAGGGTTTGAAAAGATCATTAGGGCCACATGTTGGGACATTATACACAGAGACATTGCCTCTTACCCATAACTGATGGCTACCCCGACAATGCACGACCCACGTTCCCCAGTGAGGAGAGTCCCTGTGGAGGGGGAGGACAGGGAGGAGGCTAACGATGGTACCAACATGGCTGTATATAACTAATTTAAAAAGGAAAAAGCATTAAGTAGGGAGCAGTGTGTAGGATACATTTTTCAGGAGAGGCTAGGGGAATAGAGGAAAGAAGATAAGAGGAGAGCAAGGGAAGGGAGAGGAGAGGGAGGAGTGGAGCAGAGAGAAGAGGCTGCATATATGGTACTTTTCAGGGGAAAGGAGGGAAACAGAAAGGAGCAGAAGACAAACCTCTCACAATAATTTCAAAAATAAAGTAAAACACAACAATAATGCATGGAACCGAGTACAGATTCAAAACATGCTCAAGTAACTTTTTATTTTCATGTGCATGTGTACATGTGCATGCTAATGCACATGGTATGTGGGGACTAGGGGACAGCACTGGGTGTCATCTTCAGAAATGCCATTCACCCTTGGGAGACAGGGCCTCTCTTTGGCTTGGAGCCCACCGAATAGGCTAGACTTGCAGGCCAGAGAGCCCAAAGGGCCCTCCTGTCTCCACCTCCCCAGCAGAGTTACAGATAAGCATCACACTTTGCATGTTTGTGTGTGTACTGGTGATTGAGCCTGTGTCCTCATTTTGATAAGACAAACATGTTCCCAACTGGGCTGCCTCCCATGTCCCTTAAAGATTATCTTTAAAGTACCATAAACAACTTTATGCCTCAAAACTTAAAAGCTTAAATAAAATGGAAATGTTTCAAAAAGAAAAAGGTCCAAAATCAAAACTAATTCCAGAATAAAAAGATTCTAATTACTTTGACCTCTGAAGATCAAATTAATCTTTTAAATAAAGCACCAAGTCCAGATGGTTTCCCAAGGAGTTTCACCAAATTTTCAAGCTAAAATGTTTCAATGTATTTTATGAGACCAGCAGAGTTTTCACCAAAAGGCACTTAGAGTAGCAGGATGCCAGAAGTGAGATCCATTGGTGTGCCCGCTGCGTGGGCACACATGAGCCACCCATACAAAACATCAGCGCCCAAATCCACTCAGACAAAGAATTATCCAGCTTAATCAGACGGGTCTAAAGTAACAAAGATGATACAATCTTAAAATCTATTAACATGTTCATCAGTTAATTAATAAATGTTGTTGATCCGATATTTCATCAGAACACTGCGATCACCTGATTGTGTCACTGGACGCGCAGGAGATGCATCCAATGTGCAGTAGAGCCTTTTCTACCGCTATGTGTGTGTTCACATGTGCGTGAGTGCTCCCATGTGGAGGCTGAAGGTCAGTGGTGGGTATCTTTATCATTTGGTCTCTACCATACTCTTTATTTACTCATTTATTTGTTTGTTTGTTTATTTGAGAGTGGCAGACAGGGCCCAGCCACTGCAAACAAACTCAAGATGCATGCGCCATCTTATGCATCTGGGCTATGTGGGTCCTGGGGAGTTGAGCCTTGAACTGGGTTGCTTAGGCTTCACAGGCAAGGGCTTAACTGCTAAGCCATCTCTCCAGCCACTCTCTTTGAGACAAGGCCTCTCACTGACCCTGGAGCTCACAGAATCGGCTCAAGAAGCCAGCCCACCCCAGGGGTCCTGCTGCCTCTGCCCCCAGCACTCAGCTCCCAGGCACACGCTGCCACACGTGTGTGCTGAGGCTCTGAGTTCAGGTCCTCATGCTTCTGGTGAAGGTACTTTCCTGACTGAAGCATCTCCCCAGCCCCCTAAATTCTTGCTCTGTTGTTTTAGACAGTTGGTAGGAAATTGCACAAAGCCAAAGCAAATATCATACTTTACCATATTTGTTTCCAGTACCATGAGGAAAACATGTACAGTAAACTGTATACACAGCTCCTAGATAATTGTGGAGTTAACTGCACAGGGAAAGGGGCCAAACTGCAGTTTCTAAAAGGCAGCAGATGCCAATGGATTTGCCTTTTAAACACGACCAAGAAAAAATTCTGCCTAAAAAAAAAGATTGATAAACTGGAATCCATTAGAATTACAAGTTTGTTTAAGCATGAAAACTGAATTAAAGAATAGAAAATCAAGCTAATAAGATGTGATAAAGGTTTAAATCTGATAAAGTTTTCATATCTGAATTACATTGAGAATTTTTCTGAGATAAAGAAAAAATGAGAAAGAAACTTGAATGGGCATTTTGTATAACAGTGTATCAAATAACCAACAAATAGAAGAGATTCTCATTTGTAAAGTCCAGAAATTCAAACTAAAACTTAGTCAAAGAACTGCATACCCACCAAAGTGGCTCAAATGAAAGACAACAACATCTCCTGTTGGGAAGAATGGGTGCCACCAATATCCTCTCACTGTGTGTTAAAAGAGTAAACCAATTTACCACAATATGGTATTATCTACTCGTTAAATATATGCTTACACTGTGCACTACATATTTCCTTCTGGCCTATTCCCAACAGAAATTCTTACACATATGTGCCAAAGAGGTGTATTCACAAGCATTCATAGCATCAATGTTTGTGAAAATCAGAGCCTATCATCACACGATCTCAGTAGTCCATGACATGGCCCCAGAATTCAGCCTGTGCTTTCACTCCTGAAGTAACACCACGGCAGAGAGCTTGGTTTTAAAACTTAGATCAGCTTTTAATATGCCTCCACTGAAAAGCCGCTGAGTAAATGCCGGTTCATGACCCACTGTAGGTGGGAGTGATAACTGGCGTGGGCCTTCGAGAAAACCAATATGGTGGTTTCTCGATGAGCTGAATATTGAGCAACCACAGCACGCATTTGTCCACTCCTAAGCTTATACTCGAAGGACTCTACACTTTACTCTAGAGAGACTTGCTCAGCCATGTTCATAGCTGCCCTATTTATGATAGTCAGGAACTAAAATCAGCTTAGATGCCCATCAACTGCTGAAAGGATAAGGAAGATGTGGTACATAAGCACACTGCAGTTTTATTCAGCCATAAAGGAAAATGAAATTCACAGGAAAACAGATGAATCTGGAAAATACTATACTAAGTAACCCAGGCTCAGAAAGACAAATAAGTGCCACATGTTCTATCTCATATGGAGCCCCTGTCTTTGAAGTTTTAGGTTTGTATATAAGTTGGAGTAAGAGTCAGTACAGGCCAGGAAGCTCAGAGGTGCCATGAGGGGACAAGTGGGGAGGGCTTAGGAGGAGAGAACAGCAGGTATGGGAGGAGATGGGGTAGAATACTGGGGGCAAAAGGTTCAACTGGGGTGGGGGGGAGGCTGGAAGAGAGAAAGAGGTTGGGTACAGTTAGCCAAAACTAAAGTTGTTATGAAAAGGTCCCATAGAAACATGTATGTATATATATATATTATTCCCTCTGATCACACAAGTCCATTTCTATGCAATGCAACTCTGCACAACTTCTCAGGACACAGGCCATAATAGCAAGCCTCTCAAACTGCTTCTAGCCCAGTTCAAGCAAAGATTTCTCACCCTCATAAGTCAAACCTCACAATCCATAGTTGTTACTGCATTCAGATCTTTCAACTCTGATCAGAATAGTCCATCAAGCTGTATTTATAGCACTGCAAGTCATCTCTTAGGCCAAGGTTTCAAATCCTCCCACATTCCTCTTGAAAATCAGCTCCAAAAGGCCAAAGCCACACAGTCAGGTGTCTAGCAGCAATCCCACTCCTTGGTACCACTTTACTGTTGCAATCAGGTTCACATTGCTGTTAGCAATCACCCATCCAAGAGCATCTTGTGAGAAAAAGAGGTTTACTTTGGCTTATAGGCTAGAGGGGAAGCCCCACAATGGCAGGGTAAAATGATGGTTGAGCATAGGGTAGACATCCCCCCTGGCCCACATAAGGTGGACAATAGCAACAGGAGAGTGTGCCTAGAAACCTGTATTTTTATTAGCTAACTAAAAGTATCATTAGAGAAAGTTTAGGCACAAGTTCTGGTGTGGAGGGAGAGAAAGATATTGGTGCTCTTAGAAACCATTGATTGCTTGTAGGAAAATCCTAGTGCTAGGGATGGGATGCCCACCAATGAATTGTTGGTCAAGAAGACGACTGAAGCCCCCCAAACAACACTTCGAGCTGTTGCCAAGTCTCTGGGCTGCCCACAAAACTAGATGGTAAGATGATTTCTGAAGATACTGTGAGCTTCAGCTTGAGGACAGAGAAATGGAGCTAGGACTGAGCTCTGAGCCTCCCCTTGCTAGCTGGTGTCAGACTGCTGGAAAGTGTCATGCAGCTGCTGGGGGAGAAAAGTCACCAATCGTCTGAACCAGCAGTGGTCCCTGCAAGCTACACAACTGGCCAGCCAAGCAGCATGTGCCCAGTGGAGCAATAGTGGCGGAACGTTTATGGGCATAACCAACTACTTTCTGATTGGGTCTGAGGCCCGGCCCACTTCCTGGGAAAGAATCCATACCTGGCACTGAAAACCAGCCAAAAGCCTATGGCTGGGAAAGGACATAAGCCCTAGGAGGGAGGCTGCTTCTGTTGTTTGGCTAAATGGATATGCTGTGCCCATCAAACCGCCCTCTAAATATTTGTATCTGTACACATAGATTAATGCTACTTCATTTGGGTAGAGAAGCTTCTTTTTTGCAGATGGCATTGACCATTGGCAAGATTCAAAGCTCTCAAAGTATGAGGAAGAAGTGACTGTTGAGTTCTTAGTGCTAAATGAAACATTTCTGCCATGCTGCCTCCCGGGGTTCAGGAAACACTGCCAAGGAGGACTCAGAAACAATGTAAGAACCATAGGATGGAGAGGTGTACTTTGGAACAATGTCTCCCAGAAGTGAGGTGACTGTTGTATTTCTTACCTCACAAGACTTGCATAACATTGGGCTCATCAATATGCTGTCATGGATGGTGTTGGCAAGAAAACAAAATACAATGGAGTTCTACTCAGCGGTAAAGAAAAATGAAGTTATGAAATTTGCAGGAAAATGGATGGATCTGGAAAGGATTATACTAAGTGAGGTAACCCAGGCCCAGAAAGCCAAGCACCACATGTTCTCTCTCATATGTGGATCCTAGCTACAGATGACTGGGCTTCTGTGTGAGAAGGGAAAAACTCAGTAGCAGAGGCCAGTAAGCTAGAAAAGAGATAGAAAGGGAAGAGAAAGGGAGGGAGGGGGCACTTAATAGGATGGTATTATATATATGTAAGTAGAACAATAGATTAATGGGGAGAAAAGGCCCAAAATGAGGTCTGGGGAAGAGATTGAGTAAAGGAAAGGTGGAGAGACAGCTAATCAACATCTAAGAGGGTAGAAATAAAACATATGTAATCCTACTTTTTTGGACAACGTAACACTCAGGAGCTATAGATTGTTGCTAGAAAATTTTCAGTGCCAGGGATGGGATACCTTCCAGTGAATTGTTGGCCAGGGAGTTCCCTGATGCCCCCAAAACATTATAGGCTATTGCCAAAGCCCTTGGTTTCCCACCAGGAATAGATGGTAAAACCCTATTACTGAAGTCTCCACATACTTGGGCTGCAAGGCCACTGGGAAATCTTGCTGGAACTGAGTTGATAACCTTCTCCATGTAGACCAGGTGGCAGAAAGCTGGAAGAAGCCATTCTGAATGTAGTTCAATGGGAGAAAGAGAAATCACCAGTGAAGATACTCAACAGTGGACACTGCAAGCTTATAATTGGCCAGCCAGGCCAAATGAGCCAACAGGTGCAATAGTGGAAAATCTGTTATGGGGGAAATCAACTGCCCTCTAATTGGACTGGAGGGCTTCTCCATAGGAAGAGAATACATCTCTGATACTGAAAACTTAAAACGAGGATAGTCATGAGCCCTAGGGGTGTAATGTCTGCTGTTGTCTGGCAAAATGCTTATCAAACTGCTCAGTAAGCATTTCTGTTAATGTTCACACCCTTATATTAATGCTATTCTCACTTTTGTTTGAGAATCTTCTCTTTTCAGATGGCAGTGACCTTGGGATGACTGAGAAGGAATCATGGTGATGGAAAGAAATGACCATAGTGCTCAATACTGTAATATCTGTATCATACCTTCCAAGGCTCAGGATCTAATGTGGGAGAGGTGCCAGAAAGAATGTAAGAGCCAAAGGAAGTGCAGGACTCCATACAACATGCTCCCTCCAGATACAAAATGGCCTGGATATCCATGGCCTCACAATGCCTGGTATTACCTGCATAAGACCATCATAAGAGGAGGAAAATACCAAGACATCAAAAGTAAAAGAGAGACTGATTGAGATGGGGAAGGGGTATGATGGAGAGTGGAGTTTCAAAGGGGTAAGTGGGGGTAGGGAGGGTAACACCATGGGGTATTTTTTATAATCATGGAAGTTGTTAATGAAAAAATTAAAAAATAAAAAAAAAAATGACAATAGAAGAAGGAATCGCTGGGGAAAAAGATTCATTTAGCAAATGGTAGGAAGTTAATTTTCTCATCTCTGTGACCATTTAGGTAAGAAGCAAGTTCCAAAGGAAGGATTTGTCTCGGCTCATGACATGAGCGGGCACAGTTGGTCATGGCAGGAGGCTTGGAAGTGGGAACTCTGGCCGCTGCTTGCTCACATGTCAGCCGACCAGGAGGCACAGAGAGGACAGCAGAAGTGCAGAGCTATAGACCTCAGCAGGCCCCATCCAACCCCCTCCCTGCAGAGAGACCCCACCCTTTATTGTTCCATAACCTTCCCGAGGAGCATCACCAGCTGGGGACCCAGCATGGAAAGACAGGCGTCCAGGGAGACTTCCCATATCGCACCAAGCCCGTGGGGGAGTCCAGGGACCAAGAGGTGAGCGGTTGAGTAGCACCCCTACATGTTCACTTCGGGGTGTTGGAGCATGCCTTGCTGTGGGCAGCTGGTGGCTTAGACTCTGAAAGAAGACAGTGCTTGGCCACAAACCACACCAGCGAAGGGCGGGGTGTGGCTCCTGAGCCCTCTGCCGCTGGGCTGATGGGTGTTCAGCAATTTCCCCTGCCCCAGGGTCACGACCGAGCGTGCTCTCAGAACACTTCCATTTCTCGTTTCACAACTCTCACTGGCTGCCGCAGACCTCTAAGGAGCTGTGTGTAAATTTCACACGGCCCCTAGTTTGGGTTGAAAGAGCATCTGAAACTCAGCTTCTTCCCCGGAATTTGTCCAAATGCCAGTTGTTGGACAGTCTCACATGGTCTTGGCACGTCTCATGAGACCATGATGTATTTCAGGCCAACTTCAAGTCGTCCACAGGCAGCCCGCAGCAAGCAAACCTTTGAAACATCAAGACTGAAACCCTTCAGCACACTGGGCAGGCTGCTGCTTTCTTCAGACTTCAAGCTTAGCTCCTCGTCTTGCTAATGAGAGTCAGAGAAGCATCAGGAATCTCAGGGGCTGTTAAAAAGGAATTTGGATGGTGAGAGACCCCCAAGTCTCCAAGCAGAACTTGTCCTATAGCATCAAGGACAGGAGACCACAAGGCTAGTTGCCCACACCTTCCTAGCCAATCTGACGTAGGTGGAGGTCGAGCACCTGCGGTCCACATGTCTGCAGGCTACGTCTCTCCCCAGTGCCACATGCAGATCCAGCTGCTCTGTCTTTGCCAGCTTCCAGTGACCCCAGCATTTGTTGGCAGGTGACCCTTCCTTGTTTCACTTTAAGCTCTGGATCCCTATCTCTCTCTTGGGCCCCTTGTGATTCCTCTAAGAGCTTCCTACTGACCCAACCAATCTCCCCATCCATATATCCAGAGCTTTTCCCTATGAAAGGTGACAGAGTCACAGGTTCCAGAAGTGAAATGTGGACATATTGATCTGCCACTCCCCAGGAACAAGAAAGGCTGAGACCCCGAGTCCTTGTTGGGGAGTACAGGTTTTTAAAAGTCTATCTATCTATCTATCATCTATCTTCCTTTCTTCCCACTCCCTGCATGTTTCTTTCTGTCTCTCCTTTCCCCCCCCCCCCCACCACCACCTCTCTTTCTCCTGAGCTAAGATAATCAAGTCTGAGGTCTGATGAGAGGCAAGTGCTGGTGGGAAGTGCTTCCACAGAGCCATGAAAGTCAGTCCCTGGAGGGTGACTGGCAGGTGACTGAGGGGCCTTTGTCGTTGCCATATGCAGCGGGAGAGTGGAAGGGGAAGGATAGGCCTTGTGGCTCAGAGCGGCTTGATCTTTCTCTTCTGGAAACATGCCTGGTTCTCTTCAGTACATCCTGGCTTGGGGGTGGGGGTGGGAGAGGAAGGCTCACGCAGCTCTTTACCCTGGCACCTGGTGCCCCACTGCCATGACGAGGTGCGCTCGCTGTGCCAATTGTAGAGCGCTGTGTTTAAGATCCAATTATTTCCTGCAAGCACCGTCCTTCCACGTCCGCAGCGGCTGCCTCACGGAAGGAGGGCCTGAAGGGGCTCTGCCGGGGCTAACAAAGTAGATTACGGTGGCGGGCACTTATCTTATTTGTCAGCACGCCAGAGAGAGGCTGCTCTGATGTTCGGAAGAATGAACAGGACGCTCTGCTGCAGTGGCTGATCATAGGAACTCCTTGCTTCACACCATCGTGTGCTGAACAAGGGAAAGAGTGAAGGAGGGATCACCGCTGAGCGGAGGATGCTGGTCCCGGGGCCGTGGAGATCCCGATGTCCATCATAGAGCAGCCACCAGTGTCCCAATTCCAATAGCCAGAAACCTGTGTCAAAAAGAATTTATTTCTTTCTTTCTTTCTTTCTTTCTTTCTTTCTTTCTTTCTTTCTTTCTTTCTTTGTTTTGTTTTGTTTTGTTTTGTTTTGTTTTGTTTTGTTTTGTTTTGTTTTGTTTTTTGAAGCAGGGTCTCACTCTAGCCCAGACTGACCTGGAATTCACTATGTAGTCTCAGGATGGCCTCAAAGTCACAGTGATCCTCCTACCTCTGCCTCTCAAGTCCTGGGATAAAAGGCGTGCGCCACCACACCTGGCTCATTTTTTTTTTTGGGGGGGGTAGTCTTCTTTATGAGAGAGATAATTGGCACTCCAGGGCATTCAGCCACTATAATATAACTCCAGACATGTGCACCATCTTCTGTGCACATGTGAGCTTGTGCAATTACATCACCTCGTGCGTCTGGCTTACATGGGATCTGGAAAGTTGAACATGAGTCCTCAAGCTTCACAGGTAAGCACCTTAACTGCTAAACCATCTCTCCAGCCCTTCATTATTTTTTATATGAGTTGGTACCATTCTGGGTTCCTCTTATGGGTTCAGTTTGCTTGCATTGTTAAGACACATTACCACCTTCTCTAACACCGGGTATGAGAGACCGATGCTTTCTAAATGAGTGTGTGTGTGTGTGTGTGTGTGTGTGTAGCTTTTATGAAATAGAGTGAAATGTTCATTCTGAATACTCTGTGTGTTTCATCCAATACTTATAAAAAATTATATTCAATTATCAAAAATAAATATAGAAACAGAGAAACCCAACAGCCCCATGTAGCACACATGTGGAGGTTTTGTTACTAAGCAGTCACTTGCTGACAGTCCTTCAACGATGGATATTGGTGGCCTTCTCTAAGTCCCATGGGCGGCCTTCTCCCAGGAGTCATGGGCCTCATTTTTCAAAGCCCCAACAATGCAGCACGGACAACTTAGCACTTTACCAATGACAGTAGAAACTAGAAACCCACGGGCACCATAGGAAAGTCTGTTGAAGGGGTGGTGGCCATCCAAATTTGCCTGCCCATGGTCTGACCTTTGCTGTTGGCTTTGAGATTACACATTGTATGGTCAGCTTCCTGGGAGAGTCCGGGAGGCAAGGCGTGGAGGCTCCCTCCCTCCCTCCCCAATGTTTTTAAGTGAAAAATCTAAAGGACATCACAGCCAAGGTGGCCTGTGGTGTCGATGTTCCAGGCAGGTGGGGAGCTGACATGTGTCTGAATGGGTAACGGCCATGTCGGCAGCTCCACCTCCACAGTGACTTCTCATGCTCTGCCTGCATCCCTCTGCACCTCTGAGGTTTGATTAGGAAGTGCTTTGTGGTCATGGGAGGGAAGGAGAGGGCCAGTTGACTTCAGGAAACAGTACCTGCGAGTTGGGGATGAGGCATCAAGTCCAAGGCAGAGTGGGTAAGGGCAGTTCAGCAGGCTGCCCCATGGTGCCCCGTGGCCTCCTGGTAACCAGACACACGGACGTGGGCTTGAGCAGCAGCAACTCTCCAGACAAACGCAGCAAGACCCTGAGTTGCAGATAAAATGTAACTAGCTACTGGGTGTGCTGTTAATTGGCTGGGTGGGGAGAGAAGAGGCAGATTTGCCCATCACCAGTCTTCTCTGTCTCCTCCCTCCCATGCCCTCCCCTCCGTTTGCCTCCAAAGGGGCCAAACGAGGGACAGCTCCTTGTCTTTGAACACCAAGGCTTGGCCAGGCACCACATTTAGGGTTTAAAACAGACTGTAGCCGCTTCTACTTTTTTTTCACTGCAGCCGAGGGTCAGAAGATTGTTACTGAGAGAAAGCATCTTCAGTGGTGGGGGGGGGGGGGGGAACCAAAATTAATTTTAAATTCTTTTTTAAAAAAAAGCACTTTAAATGAGATGCTGGCATAGTTTTGTTTTGTCTTGAGAAATTCCTTACAATCTGGTCCAAAATACTCACAAACTGGTACATGCTCTTGGTCCATGTCTCTTGGGCATGTGGTCCTGTGCCCTTTGCATCCAGATGCCCACCTTTGTCTAGATGCAGCTCCTCCAAATTGCAGCTCCCACAGTCAAAGATCTCCCATTTTCACCCCCAAAGTGAGAACAAGCTCTGGGCCACAGCCCAGCTTAGCTCGGAGATTAGGCGACCACCAGGCCAGCAGCGCATGGTAACGAGCGTCCCTGGCGAGGCGCCGAGAGCAGGGGTGGACGGCGGAGGAGAAATGGGCCTATGCGGGTTTCAGAGAGAGAAGAGACGGCGGTGTTTTACAGCGTAGTTGAAAGAAGCATCAAATGAGTGCCTCATGTTGAACATTTCCTGATGTCAGAGCAGAGTGGGTGACACAGACGTCATAAATCCAGGCGGTAAGTGTTAGGATCACCTCAATCGGCCATCCTGGCAGACTTCAATAAAGTTGGATGGAGGACTTCTGTGTCTAGGATCCTGGGTTGGCCAATAGGGAGTCACACGCCTGTTGATGCGTTTGATTCTTAAACAATCAGTTCCTCCGCCATATCACAGGTGAGCTCCAGGAACACTGCAGGTGCACGGGTCCTCTTACCCACCCGGGCATCAGCCCTCGGCCCACAGCTTCTGCCCTGTGCCATTTGATACGTTCACAGAAGCATTTTAATTGTAACAAAAACAGCAGTGCTTTGTTGGTGGTGTCCCTGACAACATGTGATTCAGCAGTTAGCTCCCACATGGCAGGAAGGTTATGCCATGATGGTACAAGCCATGGCCTGAATTTTGAAATGCATGGTCCAAGGAAAGGCCAGAGGGACACTCGCGTGAGGAGGGATTCTGCTGCGTTCCCTGGAGGACAAGAATGTGCTTCCTTGCTACCTGCCTGCGTTGTCAGTGGGAACCTGGGCTAGAGAGTCAGGCTTTGCTTTGGCTCCGCAGGCCGACGGGGAGGGCCAGCCCCTCTCTGGTATCCATGCTCCACCAGGTGCTTGCTCTTTTTATCCCCACACCCCACCACCCTTGGTAAAGCATTAAGGACCCGATCTGCCTTCCCAGGCCCTGCCTGGCACTTAGGTTCTAGCCACTTCTCACCTTAGCAAATGCCTTTTTCCTCCTTGTCTCATCTAACTACTCCAGCTAAGTCTTTGATTGCTGCTTTTGTTCTCATCAGCACAGAGAAGTTGGGGAAGAAAGAGGGACCAGAGATAGGCTCCGTCCACCCTACCCCTCTGTGCTCCGGCCTCCTCCTGCTGCTCACCCACTGGACACCAGCCGCAGGCCCATGGGTTCAGCTGGCACACAGAAAGAAACACCTTTCCTCCAGGTTGTGCGTAAGCACCAAACAAAACCAGGGAGAAGATATTTCTGATGTAAATCCAAGCAGCTGTGACCCTGTCTTTTCGTGAGGAAATAACACCATTTCCTAAAGACGTCTCGCCCTGGGACTCGGCTGCCTCACAATTTCCTTTCTTGTTTACTAAAAAAGCCAAGGGTTTGGCTTTTGTGTCACACCTAAGCATATTGGCTGGCCTGCGCGGCGCTGAGCCCTATTCCCGGTTCTGCGGGGCCAGCGCAGCTGTGCTCTCGGAGGACGCACCTGGGCGCGCGCCGGGAAGAAAGCCACTTCACAGTGCCAGCGACGCGCTCGCCAGCGCCACTTGCACTGCCAGGGACCGAGAACTTTGTGCAAGCGCGGCGGAGTGGGTGAAAATGAATCAGATATGAAAATGTCTGAAGCAATAAATTAACACACAGCAGGGGGGGTGATAGCTTAATCCTGTCTAGTCCAACGCTACCTGACACCCATGATTGTTACAGGAGGTGGGACCGTGCTGGAGTGAGAATGAACATTCCCCAGAGTCCCGCTTTGAATAGGTAGGTAATGTGATTCTGCAAAGGAACCCATACAGCTCTGGTAGTATCTGTGTGCTGAATTCGGGGTCACCTGCTACAGATCTCTCCCTCTCTCTCTCTCTCTCTCTCTCTCATCTTGTATTTGTTTAATGCAAAAGGAATACCTTTGACATTTGGAGAAACGACTGGACATTCAGTTGTCTGATGATCCTTATTAGTATATTTCTTAATAAAAAACAAGTTAATTTTGAAGGTCTTTTTCTCTTAAAATGTGAATATTGCAGGCTGAACAGTAGCAGTTGTTGAAATAAAAGACAAAATTCTTTAAATATTTTGCCCTGTTCCCTCTGCCAGGTACCAAGCCTAACAAGTATTTTCTTATTCTAAGAGGTCCTTAATTTGTGTGCATTTTTAAAAATTATTGGCCAAAGTCCAAGTTCTTTTCCTTAAGCCAGTATTTGTGGGAGATTCTTAAGAATGTATCCCCCCAATGAATCTAGAAGCTTGTTCATTCATTTAGATTGTTGTCAACATCTCTCTTCACTGCTCTGCTATCCAGAACAGTTTTGGTCACAAATATTGAAGGTAAGATCTGAAAGGGCACAAGGCTGTTAGTTTAAACCAACAAATTACTTCTGGAATGAATCACACAGCACACACACCCAGACACTCCACATTTTTAATGGAAAAGCAAATTTGAGGAATCACATTAGTTTCTACCCCTAAGGTTGAAAAGAATACGTTTTTTATAGACACTCCATTTTTATTGCTTGTGAAGAATTTCTAGCTAAACAATGAATCTTGTTCTTTGATTTTTTTTCCTTTTAAAATATACACATTGGTCCTTCAAATAAATATTGCAGTTTTTAACTAAACAAACACATGTCATCTTTAAGGAGAGGTCACACTACTCTGTTTCAGATCTTAACTTTCTCTTTCTGAAAACTACACACACATATTCCTATCAAGTGTGGGACTTCTGAGAATGTGAGTAGGTTAAGCAGGAGCACCAGATGCTAATAATTTATATCATCTCTCATTTTAAGTACCACAGCATATGAATTTCTATGGTCTTATTTTTCTACTATTTTTATTCACATGTACAGTTTTCTTACCCAGTTAGATAAAAAATGCTCACTTGCTTTTGTCCTAAAATTTTAAATGCTCCTTGTAGCAATTATAGCTCAGCTAGTTGAAAGTCAGATAATTAAACACATAGATAGTTTTTTTTTTTCATTTATCCTTTGGAGACTAGAATTTTAGCACAGTTTAAAGCCATGCAAATTGGATTCAGTTGTCTGTAGATTTCTTGCCACATATTAAGACCACTGGCTCTCAAGCCACCCTTGCTGGGAAGAACAGTAGTGTTTCTTCTAGAATAACGTTGCATATTGAGACGTGATGCCTTGAACAACTGCTGCTCCAGGAAGGGTTAGCGACAAGAATGCAGTGATGAGGCAGGAATGGGAGCATGTGTAACAAAACCAGATAGCTCATCTACTGTGCTCAAGCAGCCAGAGAGAGGAGGTACAGTCCCCCAGCATGAATACCAAGCAGAAAGCCCCACGTTTCCGGAAGAAAGGAGCATCGTCGATTCCAACAGACCTGGCTCTTCAAGGGGGCTGCTACTTCAGACTGACGATATTTCATAAGCTACAATTTTCTTCCTCAAAGGCAGTTTAGAAGAGCACGTGTTTACTGGCAGCTGAATTTGCTTTTTAATGTGTGAATTAACACAAGCAGACACAGAGCTGCTCCCGCTGCCCCGGGTCTTCTCCCTGGGAGGAAAAGATGGTACTCTGCATCTCAGGTACCTCATGGCCTCGGGGACGCAGGGCCCAGCTCTGCACCTGGGGACAGCCTGTGACCAGATGTCCCAAACTGTGCCAGGGGGCTTCAAGGTAAAGAAGTTTGATCCTGTTTGTGTACGTTGGTGTGTGCATGGGTGTGCACGTGTATGCGTGTGTGGGTGTGTGGGTGTGTGGGTGTGTGTGCGTGCACGTGTGTGAAGTGCCTCTTTCTGCTCGCAGTCTCTGTGCTTGCTTTCCAGAGGTTACTTTGGCCCCAGACAAGGTGCTGTTGACCTCAGTTTCCATCTTCCTCTGCCCCACTGTAAAATACATCTTGGGTGTCTTCTGAGGAAGCATGATCTAATAATGAAGTGAGGTTTCCTTTGGGCATGATTAATTTTCTACACACACGCACAAAACCAACTTGCTATCTAATCTGACCAAATGACCTTCACTTTTTTAAGCTTATGTAGGACTTCCATCAACCAGTCAAGGTCTTTTCTCCTTGTGGTCTCTAATGGCCCCTTTTCCAGACTTAATGCTGTCCCAAGTTGTTGGCAGACCTAGCATCTCTCTCTTTCGTCACTACTTGAGCCACACTAAGGGCTTTTCAGGATGGGACTCTACTGACATATCCTCTTCAGAATGAACCCTTCCCACAGACCCTGAAGAAAACGTGGCTGTGTGGTCCTGGAGCCTCATTTTCCCCCAGCCCACAAGGGACAGAAGGCTGTGCTTCCCTGGTTACACTTCACCACACTGATGGGGATCTGCCATTGTTTCCTCTGGATGGCGTGAGATTGTCACCCCCATTTAGAAACCTCACAACTCATATTGTCAAAGTCAACTGACTGTTTCTGACTTGCCCACATCCCATGAAGCAAGGAACATTCAAATATGTTAGGGGAAAACATTTGGACAGGATATGAACTCAAGCACGCTACTTCAATGGACTGTGGAAAGTTCTGCTGTGTGTTTAGAGCCCAATTCTCCCCTTAGCTCAGACAGGCTCACAATCGCCACTGATAATGCTACAACCCCCAACAAAGTGATTTCATGGTTGTTTTTGTTGAAGTTATGTGAGGGGTTGACCACCTGCAGGAAATGCTGAAGGGGTAAGAAATCATGGGGCCCTTTCACGTTTTGTGATTTATGTATTTGATCCTCTTTCTCCGTGAATAATCTCAATACACTTTCCTCTCACCAACTCCAGTGGGTACTGTGGATCAGCCAGGCCCAGAGTGGCCCACACCGAAAATGACCACTTAGGGTCACAGGGCCTGTGTGTTTCATTTCACACAGAATGCTTTTCAAGAACAATAGGTTTCCTGCACCGTATACCCAGGATCTGGGGGAGGAGGCAGGGCTGGTGTGCATTAACACGCACGGTGCTAAGCCCGTTCCTTGCCCAGCTCCCTTTCATGACACAATGGACGCCTGAATCCATATTTTTGAAATCAAATTCCACTCTTTCCAAGTATTTTGGTGAGAAAAACACAAAAGGGGAGGGTGAGGCATAGCTTCAAAAACCTATTCCAGTCAAAGGTCGTAAATTGTAGCTCCAGTCTCTGCAAACTTTTATTTCCCTTAAAATTTTAACTACTGTCTGCATACTCAGAGCTCCTACCAGAAACCCCTCCCTGGCCATGCAGATGTGTGTGACATCTGATGCCAAGAAGTTGGAGAGCGAGATGTTCACAGACTGAGCAGAGCAGGATGATTCTCAGCAGGCTGCAAACATATTATAGCTTTCCTTATATAGTGCTCGGTCTCCAAATTTCCTCTACACTTTGTTTACTATATATTCCAATAGTGTAATATTAAACAAAAACAGTGTGTCCTATGCCAGGATGATTGATTACTGCACCGTCACAAGGTCACCTCCTAGGGACAGGCTGGGTGCAGGGGGGGCTGTCTGACTGCTACAGTTAACACTATATCCGCATTGTATGAATGTCACCAGCAATCCGGTGATTTATTGCTTGGAAGGCTCTGTTCAATTTTTTCTGCCTGACCAAATTGCACATTCTCTAGAAAAAGAAGGAAAAATATTTCAGCACATGGATTACTCTGCTCCTCATCCTCCCCCCGTCAGTTCCGCACGCATTTGCTGGCATCGTGGACAGCAGCCTCCTCTGCCCTTCTCCTTTCTCTCTCTCCACTAGATATTTGACAAAAATGATTATTACACTAATGAAAAGGTACGGCAGGAGATTGAGGGATTTTTAATCAGATTTTGGTAACATCTGTGGGCCATGAGTAAGGGCAGCTGTGGGCTCTGTTTCTTAATTTTAGCTAGATTTACTTTGGATATAAAATTGTTAGCCTGGGGGGAAACTAATGGGGGCTGGGAAGGGTACCCTTACAGAGTACCACAAACCAAAACTGTCAGAACACAGTGGGGTGAACCTTTCTTGCTCGACAGGATATTTTTCCCTTTCCTAGAAAAAGATTGGCAATGAAACTGAACACACATGGTTGATGGGAGTTCTCCAGCAAAACGGGGCAGAAATAACTCCTGTTCACAGGGGGATGCTAACTAGAAGGGAACCAATGGGGGTCTCCACTTACGATTCTTCCCTCACTTAGAAGACAGTTTTGCTTCTTCATGTCATCTCTCTTCATAATAGCTTTCCTGGGCCTGCAAGTGAGCTCACAATGAATGTAAATCCCAAGGAAACAGAGAGTACACAGTCTAGGGGGTGAGTGAGAACCAATGCCTGTGTCGAGGTGACAAGGTAAGTTTTCACCAGAAACACCACCACTCCTAAGCTGATTCTAGTTTTATTATAAGACAGACAGTATGGTCATTCATTGTTTCGTACTGGCAAATAATTTTTTAGTCAAATAACAAGTCAAAAACAATTCCATAGAGTGTTCCCAGCCACTGAATACTTACTGATAGACTACAGACTTTACTGTCTTCTGCGGACAGTCTTTCTCGGGACAGAGCAGCCGTTCCATGAACACTAGGGGAATGCAAGGCCAGGATCTCCTGAGGGGCAAACTGAGCACGGGGGCACAGGAGTACTGGGGCAAGACTCCTGGGGATTGAGATAACCTTCCATTAGTGCATCTGTTTCAGTGATAGACCCTTGAGAATGTTCAGAAGATCTTTGAAGCAACTGTGGGTTTTCTTCAAATGTTTTAGTTCATATGACTCCTATGGGACAGAATCAACTACCTTCCCAAAAGTAGACACGTGCCTCATACACACAGCCACCTCCAGTCGTTGTCCCTTGCTGGGAGTGTGTTGGTGACAGCACAAGGAGCCCTGCATCTCAGTTCTTTGTCCTCACTGCACGCGATTCTTCCTAGCAGGGATTGAATACACCCATGACTTGGAAAGTGAAAGAAAGATGGTTTCCAAATTAAAAACACTTTCCGTCCTGGGGCCCAGGAGAGACATACTGGGAAATAGAGGGAAATGGAAGTGGAAGGACAACAATAATGTGCACAGAGTCAAGAGGATTCCCACCTCAGGTGTGAAAAAAAAACAAGGACGAATCACAGGCTGCCACAGACGTGATCCACATACCCAGGACTCTGCTCCCCACAGGACTCCATCCAAGTATCCCCAGGGAAGTCTGAGCACAGCCTGGAGGTTCAGCATAAGTCAAGAAGGTGACTGGATATCTCCTCTCAGAGGCTTATCCCTGTCAGCAACCATGCTTGTGGGTGGGGTGGGCATGCCATGTTTAGGGTAACATCGTGACCTGTCTGGGCCTTCACGTAGAGGGTGACTACCTGACATGTCTCAGTCCTTCACATAGAGGGTGACATCCTGTTGTGTCGGCCTTAATGTAGATGGTGAATTCTGGAGTGCCTGGGTCCTTCATGTAGAGGGTGACTTCTGGAGTGTCTGGGCCTTCATGTAGAGGGTGACGTCCTGACGTGTCTGGGCCTTCATGTAGAGGGTGACTTCCTGACATGTCTGAGCCTTCATGTAGATGGTGACTTCTGGAGTGTCTAGGTCCTTCACGTACAGGGTGACATCCTGTCATGTCGGGGCCTTCACGTAGAGGGTGACTTCCTGTCGTGTCCTGGCCTTCACGTAGAGAGTGACTTCCTGTCGTGTCTGGGTCCTTCACGTAGAGGGTGTTGTCCTGTCGTGTCTGGGTCCTTCACATAGAGGCTGATTTCTTGACGTGTCTGGGTCCTTCTTATAGAGGGTGACTTCTGGTCGTGTCTGGGTCCTTCACATAGAGGGTGACATCCTGTTGTGTCTGTGTCCTTCACGTAGAGGCTGACTTTCTGTCATGTCTGTGTCCTTCATGTAGAGCATGACTTCCTGGCGTGTCTGGGTCCTTCACATAGATGGTGACTTCTGGAGTGTCTGGGTCCTTCACATAGAGGGTGACTTCCTGACATGTTTGGGCTTCAACATAGATGGTGACTTCTGGAGTGTCTGGGCCTTCACATAGTGGGTGACTTCCTGGTATGTCTGGGTCCTTCTGTATTTCAACCCCACAGAGTAAATTCCCTTAATTTTTTTTGATGGCTAAACACATGCATGTTTCATATTTGAGGGATTTCCCAAGGCTTTGGCTTCTTGAGACTGGCATTTTCAAGAGTGATATGAGTGACCTACTATGTCTTATTATCCAGTATGCTCTGTTGTCCAGGGCTCAATCAAGAGAATGTCTTTTAGAAATGGTCTTTGGTCCACCTCCAGGAACCTAGGACACAGAAAAGCTGTTACTCAGAAGGACAGACCACCTCAGACTCCTTTCTTGAATGTTCCTTCCTTTCCGCTATTGAGTAAAACAAAATTTTTTGAATCGGGGTCAGCACCAAAAATCCTCATTGGGGAAGCTGCCTCTGGTTTTCCTTGATTTGTCTCTAGCTGTTGTGAAATGATGTCCCTAGTTTTCTTTTGGCCTGGTGGAAATCTGTTACCTTCTAATTTGTTCCTTCTTCCTTTCCAACCACATTCTAATTCCTGGCACTTTTGTGGTCATCAGGGGATGGCACATGGAGCCAGGGATGGGAGCAGAACAAGCTTTCCCCCTGTTCTGCCACCCCACAAGCCTGTCCCAGACAATACATGCATACAGAGTGAGCGGCTCCTGCTTGTCTGAGCTCATGTCTATAGATATAGATATATGCATCAATTTATTTTTTTTTCAAGGCCCCAGGCCACATGTACTAGCAACCCCTATTGTGTTAAGGATTAAAAAATTCTCACTGTCTGCACACTACACACAAACACACACACACACACACACACACACACACACACACGCACACACACACACACAAAGTGAGAGAAGCATCATTCCAAGAATGCCACAGAAACACCAAGGATTTGCACTTTTCCTTTTCAGGAAACACTTTACTATCTGTCACTCAGGGAGGGGACCCAAGATTTTCTCTCAGACCCACAAAGAATAGCCACTCCACCCTCCTTAAGCCTGCAGGATACTCTCCTCTCTTCCCAAGGGCTCTCTCCACTTGAGCCTGGCATGGTAACTGCTTCTCATGATGGTCCCCACTGAACACAGAGGGCAGTGGTATTAATTGTTTTATTTTTTTTTCTTTTCTCATTGTTTCTCAGAAGTACTAGTCTCTACTCACATATACACAGGAGCGTCATATCCCAGCAGAGCCCGATTGGCCGTTGCTGGGACACCATTCCTCGAAGTCCTAGGCAGTGTGTCTAAGAATAATGTCAGTACACTGCAGACCCTACAGGTGCCTGTGGGCAAGATGGGTATTTTGGGATTTTGGATGGCAAGGGTAATTCTGGGAGTGCTCCTCACAGGAGACAGGGAACTGCCGTGATAACACTGATTTCTTCCCTTTACAAAAACATGCCAAAGAAGCATCACTAATTAACAAACGTGGGACGGATGTGGCAACCACAATGAACTATGAGCTATTTGAAAATAACAAAAGATACTCAAAATAAAGATTCACAATATAGTAGTATAAACCAGGTTAAATGATATTTGGAACATGAACCAGAACATTTAATTTCCACTGAATTCCTAAAGGACCCTCATTGGAAGAAGAGAAAAAAAAATTACACCTTAAATAATTTAAATGAAACCATATCTTAGGATGTCTGGAATGTGACAAAATTCCTGCAGTGTGAACCACACCACATTTTGGAGAATTCTCTTTTTAAAAAAATTACCTGGGTGCTCTGTAAAAAGTTAACGCTTTTTTAATTACCACGTTTGTGTCACTTGGTGAAATTTTAATGTGATGAAACATTCAACTGGACCTTGTGCTTGATGTAAGATAAAATTATTCATTGAAAATCAGACCACAGGCCACCTACTGTTTTTTTAACAAATGGTTGAACTATCACGGGGTTACAGAATTTAACATGTAAATTGCAGTCTAACTTATAATTTCTGATTCAAATCCCTAAAGACTGCCATTTAAGTCAAATAGATGAGTGAAATTTTGCTTCTATGCTATAATAATGCAATGAAATGGTCAAAATCTGCACATATCTAAGGTAATTATTAGCCCAATAATAATGTATTTTTAGTTATTTAATCAAAGGTATAAAAATTACTGATGTCAAGTTCTTCTTAGAAAAATGAAGTTTTAAACACCAGCTTTTGAGTTCAAGGGTTACAACGCTAAATCTAAGCCATTAGGGGAATTTCTCACAGAGCCAAGTAGTGTATGTGGGAGAGAAAGATTGCTGCTCACATTTCAGATCATTACTAGAAACTGGCAGAAAAAGACAATTTTTCTCCAAAATGGTCTTGAACTAATTTTGAGCATTAACTGAAATTGATCAATCTTCCATAAGCTCAACTTGATTTATGGGCTAAGACCAAAACCATGAGATAAATCCCCTGAAAAATCACACACCTCGGGCGGACGCGGGGCTGGGTGCGTGCAGCTGCTGTTTCTGGTGCATGCTGGTGAGTGCTATTGTTTCATCATCGCGGCGATGAAGACGTGAAAGATGACCTCACGCCACCTGGTAGCGGTGGTCGAATGCTTCCCTCTCACTGCGAGCCCGCTGCTAAAGGCCTATGGGTGATCTGAAAATTTAAATTTGCAGTCATCTCTGCTTAAGGAGGTCTGGTTACCCATGGACTCCCAAGGCCACATGCTGTTGGAGCCCTTGGTCTTCCCAGGCTTCCATGGTATGAGAGGTCTGTCAGTTCATTAGTGATGGGCTAGGGAGAGGGCACAGTGAGCCAAATGCTTGCTGTGGAAGTGTGAATACCTGAGTTCCGATCCTCATAGCCCACATAAGGCAGATTGCTATAACGCTGGCATCAGTAATCCCAGCGGGCCATATATATATATATGTACACAGAAATGTCTATGTGTCTCTGGACTCTTGTTGCCTTCACTCCCAAGCATTAGGGGATCACATTTTATTTTTGAGCCACAAGAGTACAGTTTTATTCCACTCCATCTGTATCCTCTTTTTGGTGGAAATAGGACCAGAAAGGGCTAGAAGCAGCATTATGGAAAAGGTGAAATTTGTTCTTAAGCTACCAGAAGAACAAAACCCATTCAAAATGTAGGGTGATTACCCAGGATGTCCACCAGGCAAATGGCTGCACATCCGACATATCTTGTTAATTTTCATCTGTTTTATGAAAAATGCGTGCCCATGCACAGAAGTGAGAGAAGACAAGAGAACACTGGAAAAGCATTCTGGGCTAACAAGCAACCAAAACCCAGCTCCTGAACACTCAAAAGCATGTCACCGCAGACGTGAGGTGGTCTTTGTAAAGGCAGCAGTAGCCCTCGGTGCACAGGACAGATGCATGTCTGTCACTCTCATGCAGCTGATCTACCCATCCATACACAGTGCCACCACTGGGTTCTGCTCCTTCCAAAGTATGGCATCAACATCATTGTCTATGCTTGTCCCCACCTCATAGCTCAACCTGGGGACCAGAGTGACAAAGGTGATGGATCTGGCCCCTCATGGTGACTCTTTGGAGATCCTTGGATCTTTCCTGTCATTATTCCTTTGTCATTATGTAAAGTGATTGTCGGTCAGCTCCATGCCACCACCTGTCTTTTGATCCAGTGCCAACTGTATTATGGACGACTGTCAGTCCTGTGCCCCTTGCATTTAAATGGAGTCTCATTAACACCTCTTTCCTCTGGCAATATGCCACTGTGACTTAAGGAAACTCTGGTTGCTAAACATGTACAAAAAGGGAAAAAAGGAGAAGTGATGTTGTAGCATAGTTGTAAATCCTAAAGCAATTTCAATTAATATTAGTCGTAGCAGCATTTTGAACACATCTAACTTGTCTAAGCATTTCAATTGAGACCAAACTGATGCCTGCAAACTAGACACATAGGTCGGGGTGAATCCCCACAATATTTGCATTTCTAAAATGTGTTGCAGTGACCACTTCTCATGACTATCTTAATGTCCTGGAGGGACAGGGTTCTAGAACAGAGACACGATTTCAAACATCAAAATTGGCATCCAAGGAGGCAGCAAAGCTACAGTGCTCAGGACAGTGCGTTACCCGAGAAAGTGCCTCACAGCCTGAGAGAAGCTCCTGTCTGTGCTCTCCTTCAGGGCCACCCCGCTGTCCTGCTGCTGCATGGAACCCATAGGCCCATGTAAGATATTTTCGACTATGTGTTCAAATGCCCCTTAGCAACCTATGAAGACAGGTGACCTCTCAGGCAAGGTGACTGCTGCACTTGGTATTCTGTCTGCCAAACACTAGACACCTAAGATTCCAGGTGAGTTCAATAGCATGGAAAGGGTCCAAGTTTCTAACTGTCACAAAATTAGCCAACAGCCAACTGAGTCCCTCCAGGATCACAATTCTCATTCTGGTCTTGGGCTTCTAACACCACCGTCTACACCACCTGAGTGTTTCCTGTGCCACTTGCCTCTTGCCCAAGTCGAAGTTCACATGAATTCCTCATGGTCCTCACACTGATGTCTCTCTGAGAGACAGGTGGATCATTCCAGTAGAAAGAGACCATGAATCTCTAGTCATAGCCTTGGACTCACCCAGGATTCACCATAAACGATTGTATTCACCCCCGATGGCAGTCTGGACATGTGGGTGTGGCTAGGGGAGGATTTTTACTGAATATTGCTATCATTTCTTCTATTCTCTAGTGAAATATGTCTCCTCTCACTACACCGTGAACCCCCTGATGGCTGTCATGTGACAACAGAGCCCAGCACAGAGGACGTACAAAGGTTGTGGAGAGGTTGCTTCCAAGGGCCCTCATTGTTTGGGCCCTCATTGGTGTATATGGATGCTTTCCATCACCCATCCACCCATGCTACAGCTGTCGCTGGAGTAGCCTGCTCTGAGCCAATAGTCATAGAGGCATGCAGGAGAGACACTGAGGCTGGCCTCGGAGCTCACTGGGCCTGTTGTTACTTCTGGGGAATGCATAGAAGGAGTCTGGAACCCAAGAGTGCTGTCAGCAGGTGACTTTCCAATGCCACCCATGTCCAGGCATTCATACACACTGCCAAGTGTACCCGTTGTCCTAACTAGTCAGAACAAGTCGCCTTTCCACACATGGAAACCTTTTACATTCTCTAAGGCTCACTAGAGTGAGAACTGCATCACTGTTGTGCGTTTTCAGAAAGTGCTAAGTGAATTTTGATGTTCTAATGGAGACCATCACTGCCCAGCACACAGACCTGTGGGCTGGGGGTCCTGGGTATCTTGCACAGGGGAAAACCAGTAACAGAAGAAGTAGTGAGTCCACTCAGGTGTCTGTCCACCACTCCATGACCACTCCCATCTTTGATAAAGCCAGCCTGCCAAGGGATCCTCCACCAACTTCACTGATTTTCCTTCTGACCAGGAGGCTTAGGATGAGGGTGCTTATGTGGGCAGCCACCAGTCTGTGCTCCAGCACCCACGTGAAGAAAACCCTTTTGGGGCTGGAGAGATGGCTTAGTGGTTAAGTGCTTGCCTGTGAAGCCTAAGGACCCCAGTTTGAGACTTGATTCCCCAGGACCCACGTTAGCCAGATGCACAAGGGGGCACATGCATCTGGAGTTTGTTTGCAGTGGCTGGAAGCCCTGGCACACCCATTCCCTTTCTATCTGTCTCTTTCTCTCCCTCTCTCTCTGTCACTCTCAAATAAAGAAATAAAAATGACAAAAAAATTGTTTTTTAAAAAAAGAAAAGCCTTTTGCCATTCTGTATGAGCATGTGTTTTCATGTTTGTTTTTTCTGTATACAAAAAAATTTTTGGAAGTAGCATTAACAACCCCATGGAAACCAGCCACGCCAGGTCATGTTATAGAAGATACATCGATTGGGCAGCCAACCATCTGTGCACTAGGAGCAAAGTGTTCCATGAACCCTACTAGTGCACTGCCCTCCTACACTATGAATGGGATAGCCTCCCAGTCAACCATGGCACATTCTTACATATGTACGTAAATATGGATACATACATATAAAAGATACTATTAGTATTGTTGGTTCCGGGACTCCCAAAAATAGGAGTATCTATTTTTGACTTAAAATTAGGAATAACAAAACAGACCATGAGAGAGAAAAGTGGATAAAGAAAGAAAATGACACAGCAAAACAACTTCCACTGAGGCAGAGGTGGAGATGCTGAGTCCTCGCTGCTTCTCAGAGGCACCCCATATCCTCCAAAAATATTTCCGTGAGACAGAAACATTCCCACACACCCGAGAGAAAGGCATGGCTCTAATAAACCTCCTTTTGTAATTGTACCAGCAGAGAATATTACAGCCCTAATTATTAGGTTTTCTTGGAGCAACTGTCTGAGTGCACACGTACTGAAATATTTTTAATTTGGTTTTATATAGCACCTCTTAGTACACAGTGTGTCTCATTTCTGACTGCTTAATGAGGAATGAATCAACTATGAGCAAAGCAGTAATCTTGGGATGTGAGAAGGAGGGAGACCAGGCTCAACAGTAGCTCAAACCGGCCAGCCAGCCCGCATGGGAGACCCCGTCCTGTGCTGTGTAGGGTAGGTCATGCTGCCTTGCCACTCCCGTGACCACACAGGGCAGGGAGCCGGGAGAAACCTTCAGGTGACACCAGTGGACGAGACAGGAGGAGCCGCTGACCATGGGATCCTACACAGCCGGGCAGGTAGAAGGGGGCAACTGGAGCGAACAGAGCTGCTCATCACCCCATCCCAGTGGGCACGTTGCAGCTGAAGCCCAGCAACTGGGTATTATGTGTCCCCAACTGTGGGTTTAGCATGGCACAAGGAAGGTAATTTTAGGCAATTCGGGAAAGCAAGGACACTT
Organism: Jaculus jaculus; assembly: GCF_020740685.1. Classification (NCBI taxonomy): domain Eukaryota; kingdom Metazoa; phylum Chordata; class Mammalia; order Rodentia; family Dipodidae; genus Jaculus; species Jaculus jaculus. The sequence continues at coordinate 4,561,402 of NC_059102.1, read as the reverse complement.
GTACTCTTGAACTTGGGCAGGTGGTTCCAAAGAGTCCACAACACCCCAGCTTGCTGGAGATGCAGGGTTCCTGTGACGTAAGGCTTTCAACATCAGTCCTTGTTGGGACAGCAGGACTGGTTGGTAACTCTACCAAGCACCATTTTCAAGAGTGGTGGCTTGGGCCTGGGCCGTGTGCTAACTCACTGAAATCCTAGATGCCTGTGTCTGCCCCCAGAATCTGACCAGGTAATGGTGAATGTGGATCACGGACCCAGAACTGAAGACCTGGGTGCCTGCGTCTGCCCTCATAATCTAATGAGTGAACAATGAATGCAGGTTGGGGACCCAGAACTTTCCACCAAGCACCATTTTCTTTGGTTTGTATTTGCAAACAACTCCTATGGCCCATGTCCCAGAAGGAGTAAAAAGAAGACACACATGTTCTCACAAGAAACTAATGCCAACCATGCCCTCGTGGAAGCTGGTATCCAGGCCAGACAGAGCCAGGGGCCTATGTGATGGGGGCAAATGGCCCCAACTGATGAGGAGGGGTGGGCAGGGGCCTCAGTGAAAGTGGCCCTACGCTGATTGGCCATGATTTTGACAAGTCTAGATACTGCAAATTCCCCACAGACGAGAGTGTAGGTGGGTTTTGTTGTTGTTGCTGCTATTTTTTGTTGTTGTTTTACTATTTCCAGCATCTTGCAAAGCCCCCAGAACAGAAAGGCAGATGGAGCCCATGATGGCATGGTCACCCTGCCACAGTGTCCTCCAGCAGTGAGCTGTCCCACCCAGAAATGACCTTTTGGAAAGACATGAGCCATTTTTTTTTCGTGGCAATCTGTTGTTATCATATCATAACTTTTCCCATCACCCAGGGAGACAGATAACACTGTGCTCATATTTTAAATAAGATAGTTGAAGCTAGAAGTGATGTGTCCAAGGTCTCTTGGCAAAGTATGTGGAAGCCAAGGTTTAGAGACTGTTTCTGCACCCACCAGTCACCCATACCAGTCCACTCCAGATCCAACAGTTCTGCGGGTTTTTTGTACAAATACTCTTGGGGTAGAAATCACCTCAGGACTTACCTCGGAGGTCACCCAAGGTCAAGTTCCTTGTGCTCATGCACCCTGGGATTACATCTCAGCTCCGCCCTTCCCAGCTGTTTGAGAACGCTGCATGACCGGGGCCTGGCTCTCCTCTCAGCTTGTCAAGAACAGAAGCTGCGGGCTGGAGAGGAAGCACAACAGTGCTGGCGCTTGCCTGCAAAGCCAAGGACCCAAGGTCCACGTGGGCCAGATGCACAAGGTGGAGCATGTGTTTGGAGTTTGTTGCTGCTGGAAGCCCTGGTGCACCTGTTCTCTCCTTCTCTCTCTCTCTCTCCTTCTCAAATAAATAAATAAAAATAAAAATGTTTTTTAAAAGAATAGAAATAGCAGCTTCCTTGTGGTGCTGTTGTTATGATCAAATAAGTTAAAATAACTGAGAATGCAGGCTAGCCCATACTAAACAATCAATAAATGGAAGCTATCATTCTATGATAAGATAGTGGGTGAAATTGTTGCTGAGTTGGCCATATTCCAATGCGAACACAGGTAGCCATGAGCTCCAAGGACGAAAAGAGCTCATCTGCTCTGCTCTCTGCCAGGGGTTTGAGCTCACTGCCCAGGCTCTGTGCTTCGCTGCACTGACCATGAAATCTCATTCAGTAGCTCGAGGCACTTATCACATGGAAAATTCTAACAGAGTAAAATAAATAAAGCTTAGTCACAAATCTTTAAAATCTACAAAGAACTCAAAAATCTAAACAGTAAAAAAAAAAAAAAAATCTTAAAAAAAACATACTCCACTCACAAAATGGGCAAAGAGCTGAACAGGCAGTTCACAGAGGAAGAAATACAAATGGTAAGCACACACTTAAGAAAATGTTCATCATCCCTAATCATCAGGGAAATGCAAATTAAAACAACTATGAGATTCCACCTTACCCCAATAAGGATAGCAATCATCAAAAAATCAAATGAAAATAAATAAATGCTGGCGAGGATGTGGAGAAGTAGGAACACTCATCCACTGTTGGTACGAATGTAAGATGGTAAAACCACTTTGGAAAGCAATATGGAGACTCCTGAAAAAGCTGACTATAGAGATACCAACAGACCCAGTTATTCCCTTACTGGGCATCCACCCTAAAACCTTCAAACCATAGGCCAGAGAGATTTGCTCAACCATGTTTGTAGCGACTCAATTTGTAATAGCTAAAAGCTGGAATCAACCCAGATGTCCATCATTAGAAGAATGGATAACTAAGATGTGGTATATCTACACAATGGAATTCTACACAGCAGTAAGAAAAAATGACACAATTAAATTTGAGGAAAAATGGGTGAACCTGGAACAGATCATTCTTAATGAACATATCCAATCACAGAAAAAAAATTGCCACATTGTCTCACTCATCTACAGCATGTAACCTAAATCTACCCAAGATGCCTTACATACCCAGCAAGCATCTCATGGACTAGACAATAGGAGTGGGGAGGGAGGGGAAGGCAACAGAGGGGTGGGAAACACAAATCTAGACCCAAATGGCAATGGTACCATAAAATTCTACTTCCTAAAAGGCAGACCAAATGGCTGAACCTTCACTAGGCCCTTAGAGGGAACACCTGAACCACAAGACACTGGAGAGGGTATGATGAAGACTAACCTTAATCTCCTACAGCTTCCCTCCCTCCCTCTCCTTCCCCCCTCTCTAACTCTTGCATATTAGTTATCCTTTTCTTCCTTTTCTTAGTGGGCACTGACCTGTAACTCCCAGTACCAGCAGGTGGCTATCATCCACAATGAGCTTTTGATCAGAGAGACCTACAAGGTTTCTGAAAAGAAAGGCAGATTTCTGTCTGAGTACTTGATGGCCCACCAAAGGTTAGTGGTAAGACCCTACTGCTGAAGACACCTTATGTGGCCAACACATAAAATGAAATGGCATGTCTGAAAGCTGGAAGGGAGTCAGCCCCCAGATAGTCAGCACGTCTAGTGCCAGAAGGTGCTACATGGGCGACTGGGGGAAAATGACCAATATATGCCCAAGCAACTCATGGTCTAACTTACTTAGCAGCAAATAACCTGATGTGATACCCACACAAGTGCAATAGTGGCACACAGCCATGGTGGGGACCAACTGCTCTTAATTTGGCTAACTGATCCTCTCAGTGGTATGGGACCCATAGCTGGAGCTGGGAAACAAGTCAGAACTATATCCAAACATAAGCCCACTCTCCATTATCAAGCTACCATCTATCGTGGGCTACAAGAGGGCCTACATCCATTAAACTCTCTATAAAAAAAAAAAAAAGTAAGAGTTATCTCATTTGTCCTGGTGCTAACTTACTCTCCGTTGGAGAATCTTCTTCTCTTTTTCAGATAGATGTAGATCCTAAGGAGAGAGCCACCCCATCATACCTCAAAAGGGCCCCGGCTGAAACTAAGAAAAATTGGCGAAACAAGCAAGGGTGTGGTTTTCCTGGTCAATGGGATACCAGCACAAGGGGGAAGGAGACCAACACAGAGAAAAATCAACTCCTACCAAATCAGAGAGCCAGAGACCCAGAGGCCCCCAACACCTCATCACTGAAGCAGACCAAAAATGAACCCAACATGGCTCAGGGAAATTTTGCAGAAGAGGGGGAGGAAAGAATGCCAGAGCTACATGTTGGGTCATGACATGCAGAGGCATTTATCCTAACCATAACTGAGGGCTAACTCCACAATGCATGACCCATATACCTCAACAAGGAGGGGTCAAGGAGAGGGAGTAGGCCACGGATGAGCCTAATAATGGTACCAAACTGACTGTATTTGCTGAATATAAAACTAATTAATAAAAAATTTAAAAAAAACTTAGCCACAAGTCCACATGAGCTGGAGCAGTGGCCAGACAGCAACTAGACAGGAAGCAAGAGAACAGCCGCATTCCAGGTACCTCATGTCATTACTGATTTCATTGCTGACAACAAGCTCAAAATGAACTAAATCTTTAGATATTTGCCCAGTACCTACCATATACGCAGCTCTATACCAGATGCTAGAAATCGAAGCATAAATATGAAAGACCTGCCTCTGGTCTTGACCAACCCTGCAGCCAGGGGCAGTGCTGTTCCGTCAGGTTCAAGGTGAACCCTCCACTGTCCATGGGAAGGAAGTTCACAGATGTGTAACAACACTCACCGTCACATGAGCAGTATTTGATGGCAACTGAATTCAAATTCAGACCAGCCCAATTTCTGAGCTTCTTTACCCCCTCTCACAATGTTTGTAGTTCCCCAGACTAACTAGAGAAGTCAAATGATAGAAAGCCATACGTAGGAACATAGAGACACTACTGCGGAAAACCCAGAGACCAAGGCAACTACAGCTTATTTTATAATAGCCTAAAAAGACTTCAGAGACAGTAACTTCTACTCTGGACTTTAACACATATTCACACTGACCAGCAAGAAAGCATGGGACTAGGGGATGACCACGCAGGTGAAAGTGCTTGCTGCTCAAGGGTGACTACCCGAGTTAGACTCCTCGGAATCCACACAAAGCCAAACATGGCAGCATGTGTCTTCAGTCCCAGCACGCCTATGGCAAGTAGGACGTGGTGGCAGGAGAATCCCTGGAAGCGGGCAGGGCTCTAGCCTAGGCTCGTGTCCGCTAGCAGTTTCTCCTTGGTCCGCTGTCAGTCCTTCTGTGAGCAGGCATTACCACCACTCCCAGTGCCATGAGCAAGAACCTGACCTGAAGCTGCCTGAAGGAGCTGAGGTTGATCCGGGCTCACAGCTCCACATGACCCCTTCCACTGTGACGAGGGAAGCGTGGTGACAGGAATAGGAAGTGGTGTTCACATTGCATCTAGAGTCAGGAGGCAGAGAAAGAAGAAGATGTGGAGACATGCCGGAAAACCTTCCACAGGAACCCAATTCCTCCAGCAAGGCTCTACTTCCTAAAGGACCCACAACTGACCTGAACAGCACCACCTGCTAGAGACCCAGGGTTCGCCATGAGGCTATAGGGGTCATTTCATATTCTAACCACCTTAGCACGTGTCTTTTTTTCTTTCATCTGTTACCCTCTATTCCAGTGACATGAGGTGTATTGACTTATATTAAACCACACATAAAGTTGTAAACTGTCAAGAGAAAAGTAAACATCATTCAAGGGCTTGATGGCCATTGCTGGAAAGAGAGTGAGTGTGTTTTCAGTTGTAGGTAGGCTACTTATGTTATGGTAGGTATGACGTATGGTAGGTATGGACGTATGACCTGATATTGTCTTGCCTTGGAGATTAAATATGGTTTATGCACATGTGTAGGTATGTTTAGTTGACATGGAAAAGAACTGTAATCATTAATTTATTGTACCAACTTCAAAGCCTTGGAGGTATCCAGGCATTTGGCACAACATTATGTTATGGGTCTCTGTGAACATGTTTGGAGATGAAATTCATAGATTAAATAAAGTAGATGCCTTCTCTAATGTGTGTGAGCCTCCCCCACAAGCTGTGGTCAAAATAGAAGAGAAAACTGGCCCTCTTTGAGTAAGAGAGGACCCTTGCTTGCTTAGATGGTCTTTAACGTGGGCCATTGGTGTTGTTTCCTGACTTTGTTCTCAGTCGGAAGTATCTCCTCGGACTCATGCCCGCACGTTCTTAGCCTATAAATGGCCCCACAGCCCTTCTGGTCCTCAGGCCTTCAGATTTGACTGTCTAAAGCCCCTGCTCTCCTGGATCTCCAGCATGCTGTCTCAGAGGTACCACCAGCACTAGGCATGAGCCAAGCTAATTCCTGGCTATCAGTACTTTTTACACACACACACACACACACACACACACGGTGACTCTTTGCTGAACCCTCACTAACACACCCACTGTGTTATGCAACATGGTGAAGGTACTGCCTCCTTTTCTACTTTCCATCCATATCAATGCAAACCCTAGTAGGACCTGGACCCACAGGCTAATGACAGAGTCAATGTACTACAGTCATTTGAGGAGATTATAAAATATACTTACAGCAATGTTTTGCTACGCAGTGCTGACATTAAACTAATAATGACCAATTTGTTGAGGTCTTCATAAGAATTTTAGGTATTTGTTAAACAACACTGTAGCTTTTAAATTCCTCACCCATGACATGAGATATAAATTAATTTGTCACTGTTTATATCCAGGTTCAAAATATTTGGTTCCGAATAAAAAAGTTTCTTTATATACTATTGCCAAGAATGGGCAATAGATGCATAGCTCCTCTTTATCTCAACACCATCACATTGGGAAGGTTTCTAGTACCAGAAAGAGCAGAGAGAGATGTGGACAGGACATCACTATGGAGGACCCTCCTGCCAGGGCTGAAGGTCATGATTCTTACAACAGCAGCACTTCAGGAGAGGCAATGTCTGAGACCTCTGGTTTAGAAGAAAAGCTGGAGTTTGCCAGCTCAAAGAAACCTCTTATAGCTACTATTTACCACCATGGAGAAGTGTAAGGCAAGGAAGATAGGACGTGGACACACTGGGTGAACTTGCAGAAAGCCATCAGCTGCAGAAGGATGGGCCTATGAGGGGCAGCCCTGCAGTTATTGTTCTCTTTGGTTGCCGAGAGGCTGTGGTGGTTTGATTCAGGTGTCCCCCATAAACTCATGTGTTCTGAATGGCGTGTCCCCAGCTGGTGGCAATTGAAAATTGGATCCTCCTGAAGGGGATATATTGTTGGGGGCAGGCTTATGGGTATTATAGCCAGCTTCCCCTTGCCAGTGTTTGGCACACTCTCCTGTTGCTGTTGTCTACCTGATGTTTACCATATCATCTGAAACAGTATAATTGGTACCAAGACTGGGTCTATTGCTGCTAGGGACCTATGTGGCTTTTGGCCTTGTGGAACTGATTTGCAGGAGGAATGCATATGGATCTGAAACCTTGGCCTAAGGGACTCCTTGCAGTGCTGTAAGTATAGGTTGATGGACTATTCTGGTCAGAGCTGAAAGACCGGAATGCAGTAAGAACTATGGACTGTGAGGTTTGGCTTATGAGGGTGAGAAAAAGCTTTGCCTGAACTGGGATAGAGGAAGTTTCTGTGAGTGGCTTGCTGTTATGCCCATATCCTGAAAATTTGTGCAGGTTTGCATGGACTGGTGTGAGCAGAGGGATATGGCACAGAAAGAAATGAATATTTGGGCTGAAACTGCTGCCCATTCAGCTGCAATTGTTTGAGAGAGTACAATCATTGAGATGTGGCCAGCTGATTTGCATTGGGACAACAGAAACACGGAAGACTCTTTGGAAGAGGCCTGAGTGCTGAAGGAGTGTCCTGCTCAACAAAGTCAGATTTGTTTTCCCCCTGGATTAACAATTTAGCAGCCCACCTGGTGTTGTGGAGTATAACAAATTCAGGAAAGAGAGGGTCATTGAACTGGCAATACTTTTGTTTCTCAGAAATGGCCATGGGCAGTGTGAAGCGGGCTTGTTGACTTCCTGGGTTGAGACCAATGGAACTATGAGGATGAACTATGGGTTACAGTGGAGATCCAATGGATATGCCAGGGCTATGAGATAGCTACCAAGGAGAGCTGCTGACACTGGATTAAGTTTTTTTGGATGTTGAATAGCCTAGCTTGAGGGCAGGGTTTGAACTCCAGAGATGTGTCACTTGTTAGAATTATTGGACTTGGAAACTTGTCACTGATTCGAGTTGTCAGACTTGGAGCTAGAGTTTGTTGCTTCCACTGTTTGTTTAAATCTTATATTGGCTCAATATTTCTTTGTTATTTCCAAAACCATAATGTATTTTCTAGAAAAAAGTTTCCCACAGAACAGGAGAAACTTGTCATTAAACATAAATTTTAAACTGGGCATGGTGGCACACGTCTTTAGTCTCAGCAGTTGGGAAGCAGAGGTAGGATTGCCATGAGTTCAAGGCCACCCTGAGACTACATAGTGAATTCCAGGCCAGTCCGGGCTAGAGCAAGACCCTACCTCCAAAAAAATTATTTTTTAAAAACTTAACGAAGTAATTATTGGCATTACCTCTCCCCAATAACTGACTGCTGCTCCCACAACACATAACCCACAATCTCCATGGAGATCAACTGCCACCCCAAAGAGAAGAGCCCCTTTGGAAAAGGAGCAGGGATGAGGGAAATAATGGTACCAACATGTGATGTTTCTATACTAAGCATATGTATAACTAATAAAAAATATATATAAAGTAGAAAGACTAGTTGAAAAGAAGAGGGAATGCAATGGAAAGGGAGTGGGTAACAGGAAGGGAGAAATTAAAAGAAAAAAATGTCACAATGAAAAAATAAAAATAAATATATAATAGATTATCTGAAAAATCTTTCAGAGCCATCACATGCTAACAAAGTACCGGATAAAAATGAGAGCGTGGCAGTAGGAAGGCCACACTGCCAGAGCACGTCGCGGTGCCACGGACACAGAGAAAAGACGCCCTGCCGCCAAAGGAGAAAAGAGACAAAACTTGGAGATATAATTTAAGAAAACTTTCTACAAATAAAAGACAATTTGAACCTACAGACTGAAGGAGTTTGCTGTGGACCAAGAAAAATAATATTGAGTGATCAATACCAAGACACAGGCTAGTAAAGTCATCGATCCTCTGGAAGAAGAAAGCACCTTTCGGGTACTGAGGAGGAGATAGGGGTCCCTAGGCACCTTTTGCAGAGATAGCACAGTGGAGTGTTTGGGCCTGAGAGCCATCGAAAGCCTCCCAAGGCCTCAGGGAGAGGAAGTGTTAACCTAAGAGTTTCTTACCCAGTTCAACAATCTCAGACATTGAAGGGAATGACCATTCAAGAAAATATATAACACCTCCTCATCCTGGAGGCCAAGCCCCAGCCCAGCAAGAAGTGAGCAGAAAGGCAGGTGGGAAAAGGTGGAAGTGAGAGACAGGCCATCTGTCTGGAGAATGAAGCTGTGGCAAATGTGATGACATGCACGTGTGTTGTGTGTGTGTGTGCGTGTGCATGCATGTGCATGGATGTGCACACCTCTCATAACAGAAACACAGCTCCAACAGCCAGAGAGGAGGAGGAGAGGGACCCCTGCCATCTTCACTTTACTCAGCAGGACCACAGAGACATTGTCTGTAATGCTCATGAAATCAAGTAACACATAGACGTGTACACACCTATGTGCGTGTACTACCAGCCAGCTCCTGGAAAACAGTGCTGCTTATTAACACGGTGGAGAGGAGGGTCTGCAAAAAGGAATGTGCTCTGGTTGGTTGTGTCTATTTCTTTATTTGTTTTTGAGGCAAGGTCTTAGTCTAGCTCAGGCTGTCCTCAAACCCAAGCTCTAGCCCAGGCTTGCTTCCAACCATGGGATCCTCCTTCCTTAGCCTCCTGAGTGCTAGAATTAAAGGAATAAACTACCGCACCTAGCAAAGGTACTATTTTTATAGAGCAATGAAACAACCTATCTTGAGAAATAATGAGGGGATCTCTCTGTAAGCTTTGGTGTCAATCTTTACATTATTTTCTGACACCCAGCTTTTTGGATGTACTAAGCCCAGAGCAGCCACTTAGAAAAATCACTTCTAACTCTAGCTGCAAACGATGATACTATAAGGAAGCCTCTAGCCTGAAATTTCTCTGACCTCTGATCCTGTCATTGGAATGTTTCTCATTCCAGATTGCCTCACACCTACCACACAGTGTTTAGGCCTCTCACCCAGGAACCCCCAACTCTGCTTCCTCCAAGCCAGCTCAGCTCAGGACCATATGCAACTGGGCTGTCATTAACTCATCTAAAAGAGTTAGATATTTAGACCTGTGCAGATATTCACTAATGAGCAACTTAGAAGTCACATTAGATTTTCCCATTAGGTTTACCAGGTGATGCTTTTATCTGGTTTTGACTTTTTTTTTTCCCCAAGGTAAGGTTTCACTATAGCCCAGGCTGACCTGGAATTCACTCTAATCTCAGGGTAGCCTCGAACTCACAATGATCCTCCTACCTGTGCCTCATAAATGCTGGGATTACAGGTGTGCACCACCATGCCCAGATAGTTTTTGACCCCTTAATGTGGGTTTTGTGTAATCTTAAATAAACAAGTAAACAACAACAACAACAACAACAAGAGAGTTAAAGTACTCTTACTATGTGAACTATGGCCAGTATGGTCAGTGACCAAACATTAAAACCTGGATCCATCCCTGGGCTTATTTCTGGGGGAGAATTGATGAAAGAGAACAAGGGAGGTGGTGACTGAACTCCATAGAAACGTCATCAACTCTGCCCTCCATAGGGCTAGGGTCCCAGGAAAGAGTGCTCAGTCACCCAGGCTGCAGAAGGCTCCAGAGGTGTTCTTCCTGCTCATTCCATAGGAAGTGATCAAGAAGTCTCTTCCAAGGACAATCGTCCTCATCCCCATGGGTCCCACACATTGAGTTGATCATCCTCACTTAATGCTTGAAGCGTCTGGGGGAGAGCTGCTAGAAGGTTTAGTATGTCTTTTGAAGTTCTAATATCTACCTACACAATCTCCACCACCCTTTCTCTAATTTTCTTTGTGATTGAACCTCCAAAGCTGGTGACCAGATGGAAGCCAACATACAAAGAAGTTCCTTCACCCTGGATTTCATCCAATCAAATTACTTGATAAATGTCATTTTTCTTTCCCTTGAAAGAGCATTCTTCATTGATATCCTGGAAGAGTCGTTTGCCATTTCTCTTTAAATTCTAAAGTGTGGTCCCTCTCTGTAGAATACAAGGTCTTCCCTTAGGGGCCTCGCAGTTTCCTGACACCTAGATTCTGGGTAGACTCTAGATGGAATAGAAAAGAGGCTCTTCCTCTTCATGGAATATGATCGAGCCTGAGAGCTGGTGCTGGAAGCGACACGGCACGTTATGAGTGACAGCTCAGAATCCTTGGGAAGGGAGGAGGCGTGCATCCGAGAGAGAAGACAGCACACTTGGATGACTTTAGTTGGCACACAAAGAAGAGGCTAGATAAAATACTGTAAAATCAGCCCCTCAAAAAAAGGAAAAAAAGATCAAACCAAAGCCCTTTGCAAGAGCATTTTTATGCCAGACGTTTCCTTTTTTGTTAGATTCCCTGTTGATGTTGGAGGGATAAGATGACCTAAAACAATGAATCTGAAGCCAGGTGGCCGTTTAAAGAAAACGAGTCCTTACTTTGGGACAACAGAAAACGTCTGAGAACATGAGTTATACGTTTTACAGCAAATAGCATAAAACAAATGTTGCAAGACCTGCTTCCTGATGGGGTGTATTGTACTTTTATGCATGCACGCTGTGTGAACAAGGGGGTTAAAAGTTAAACAGTGGCCCAGGGCTACGGGAAAGCACCCTGTGCAGGTAGGAAATGGGCTTCTCCACTTCCAAACTGTTACTCTATGTCTTTAGCAGGAACTAACAGGCACCAGGGTGCAAAACGTCATTCCTTAAGGTGCTGGGCATTATGAAATTGGGCTGTTCTAATGTTTCAAATAGCCAACTGACCTTTAATCCAAAGTCATAAATTTATCATTGTCTGAAATTGGTGGATTATCGTTCTTATTAAGGCCAGTCTTCAGAATTTAGGATTTACAGAATCCTTAGTCTCTAGTGCTTGACAAGAGACCAAAAATCCACTGGGGTATGCTGGAAAATGGTTGAATAAAAAGGAATTAGCAATTTTGAAACCAGGACATGTTACAGTACTAAGGAAATAACAAAAGCAAGACAGGAAAAACAACGCCTGGTGAGATCAAGTGACTTCGCTCTTCATAAAATGATAAATACCTGAGCCATGTTTGTGGGTAATGAATCACAGTCCCCCTGCATTCACCTTCGTAACATTTTACAGGGGTTGTATTTTACTCCCAACTACCAATTATGTCATCATTCTGGCATTTACCTGGACGTAATGACACACAGCCAACCCATTCTTGCCACATAATTCATTGCCTAAAAGTGTTTGTAGAGTCACACGGCATTCTTCCTGCACATAATGACTCAGATATTGCTATTAAATTTTACAGATTAAAGTTTAGTAAGCCTCAAAAATCTTTGCTGGTATCTGGGTATCTTACTAATCCTAACAGAAACGATGCTTAGCTATTTAAATTTCAGTAAGTGTGTAACCCTGTCAAAGGCAGACACTGTCTTCATCGTACAGCTCGTCACCACCGCTTTACTGGGAGACTGGAGACCTGCCTGCTGTTTAAACTGTGAAAGGAAGGACATTTTAGCCTTATGTGTGTCCTAATATTATGTCATCTGTTAAAATATGAAGGTGTACGTGAAAGCGCCCCCTCTTCCATACCCCTCTCTCTTCCTAACACACACACACGCATACACAGCTCTCCACACTTCATCCCTACCCTGGTTCCTCCCCTGTACTCACTAAACCTGAGGAAGAAACCGCAACTGTTCTATTAGTTAATAGGTTTGAGGAGGAAAAAAAAAAGAGTTCAGATCTTTTTATAAGCTTGTGAGGTCACCAAATTTAAATTAAGCCTATAAAGCACATTAATAAAAAAATACTATACAGAGGGAAATTTAATGTGAATGGTTAAAATGCATGGAATTCAGATTTTACTGTCAAACAGCTCAATTAAACAAATTGAATTTTTAAGCAACAAAAGGGAATTGAATGGTGTTAGGAGCAGAGTGTGATCAGAAATGCAGACTCTGTGAGGGAGAGCACTGCCCCGCTAGAGTGGACTTTTCTTTATTTGTCGTCTCGGCAGTTAGGGGAGCCCGGCTGGCAGGAACGCCATACAACAAGATAAAAATGTTCACTGTTGAAACACAGTTTTTGGCTCCCAATAAATCATCTGTCACTTCATCACAGCTCAGCAGATAATGAGCTATAAAGTTTTCACGCTCAGGGAATGAGGACACAGGCAGAAGAAATACAGCGCGGGCGGTTCTAAGTAGAAGATGCTTTGTATAAGAAATGACCTAAGATCTCCCCTAAAGAAAGGCTCACATCTGTACCGTAAACAATTTATTACATCTAGAAATTAAATTACATTTATTAGTAACTTTAATGGCAACAGTATGTGGAGGTCACTATATTAAGTAAAACAGAATGCTAATCCAGAAATAGCTCAAAATCAGCCAATGGTTGCTGGTACCGGGTGGTCTATACATTGAGTTGCTATAATTTTTATTGGCATTATTTTAAATGTTTATGTGCATACAGTATTCCCCACTTGGCATTTAAATAGAGCTCACATATCTGTGATTCAAAAATAATTTTCACTTATAAAGGTTTCTGTACGTCCCTCTACAACCATCCCATCCCCCCCCCCAAAAAAAAAACAAAAACAAAATCAATTGACCAGAAAAAGAAGTTTGAGCTACCGATTCAGAAATCATATGCTGGTCTAGTCCACAAATGCAGTCCATCTGTGGATGCTCTACAAAGGTTTCAGCACAATTACCTTGAATTGTTTCTGACTTTCATTCACCCATCTCTGGAACCTGCATGTGGGTGGGCTATTCCATAACCAAAAACAACTTCAGGGAAAATGGTCTGGGGGGAGAAGGAGGGAAGCTGGGGGATGAGAAGGGAGCAGACCTGGTGCCTCTGCGGTGGACCCCAGCCGAGTGCTTCGCATAAAGCACATTGGGACTGGGCCAGGAGAAGCTGGCTGGCCAGAGGGTTTCCAAGTCTATCTTTCCTTCCTGCTGGCCAGGTCAGCAGTGCTGTGCGTTCCTGCCTCTTATGGGGCAGGGCTGGCTTTGGGGCAGAGGTGGAGCAGCCAGCCACTGAGTCTAGTGGTGGGAGAGGGAGTGGAAGCGGTTCTATCAGCTGAAAGATCTTGAGTCTCCAGGTATGTTCCCAAAAGCCAGACTGGGGCAACCCAGTGGAGACAGAAGCAGGTTAGGGGAGGGGTCTAGGGTGTCTTACCTGGATCATATCTCAAAGCCACTGAGACTTGCTTTCTTCCTCTAAAACACCCGCCTTCCTATTGTCCCAACATGCACACACCTTGGACGCCACACTGAACCCCTGCAAAGTGTGGGTCATAAGCTCCATGCCTGCATGTTACAGCCCATTTACTGCCACAGGCCCTACTGGGGACTAGACAAACAAGCTGTGAATTAGAAACTTAATTAGGAGAGTTGCCTGGTTTCCAGTTTGGATGAGCCTCGACACCCCAGTAAGTGCTGTAAACCTGAGAAGGCCAAAAGGCTGACAGCATTAGGTCCTCTGGGATATGGTCTACTGGAAGGGGGGATACAGAAGACACCGGCCAGAAAGCTTCTCAGGAGGCCAAGCGAACACTTTCTCTTTTCTCTGAGGTCTCCCATGCTGAACACTTGGTAATGTCTTATGAAATAACGACTGGGAATGGGACATGGGTCACAAGATCTTTAAAGCATCCATCCACCCCTCCATCTAGAATCCTCCCACTGCATTATACACATCTATTCTATCAAAGCTCCTCCATCCAATAGAACCTACAAATTTTAATTAGCACTGCTTGATCTTATTAACGTGTGTAAAATATAATCAAACAACAAATTACAGCAATTTGCAACTGCAACATATTAACAAATGCTGTGTGCTACAGGAAAAAAAATTATACTGATATGTAAATAAATGCAAATTTAAGTTTCCTTACTGTATTTTGTGCCTACTTTCTGAGGAAAGCAAGTCACTAAAAATCCTTATTTCTCAGTTGTATTCGTTAAAATAATGCATGTTAATTATATTCCGGTATTCGTCTGACAAATAACTGATAAGTTACACAATGTAGCTACTAATAATCCATGCAGCCCGCTTTATTATCTTATGAAATTAGAGCTTGAGCATTGATTATGACTAATAGGGGAGTTCGTCCAATAAAGGGCGCGTGAGGAGAAGTATATAAAAACGGGGTAGCTGGCAGTGAAGGGCTAAAGGAGCTCTGAGAAGTTGTTAATTAACAGAGACAAATACTCTGGGTGAAGATTGCAATACTTGGACTTTTTAGACCAGTGCTGAATTATTCATTTCCACTCTCACTATACCATGGAGTGCAAGAAGAGTTTGTTTAGCAACAATGGTAGAAATATATTTGCTACAGGGGCAGCCTGGTGGTGCAGCTTGTTAAGACACGCTATTTGTAAGCAAATTTATATGAAAAGTATGTGGTGTCTAATACTAAAATACTCCAGCCTCAGACTGAAGGGCGATTTTACTAACGTCCTGCAACACTCCATCATCCCTTCATTTTAATGTCTTTATTTTATGATTTTGTTGATGAAATACTACTTACCCAGTGCTCAAAATTCCTTTTAGGCCGCAGGCACTGGCTAGTTGACATGGCAAGCTATATTTTATGGCCATATATTTCAGCTCTCTCTGTCCAAGTTGGAGGACACAGTAGCCAAGATGGTTTTTCATCGTAGAAATATATTTTCATATTTATTTATTGATTTGACTAATGTATCTATTCTTCAATTCACATGCTTGTGCTTCAATCCATTAAAGTGATTCATGCTCAAATAATATGTTATTGCAAGTACAAAGAGGAGATAAAACCACTGCACATTCACTAGAACACAAGAACCAAAATCATAAAATTCATTGCATGATTAAATATAGTTTTAATCCCCAAAAGATCAAAACTAAAATGATGTTTTTAATTATTTCACAAAAGTCATAAAATAGAAGTTTTTTTAAAAAGTATGATGCAATTACCTATGCAATAAGTTACCCAGTAATAAATATCTTGTGGAGGCTTCTTAACAAGATTAAGGATGCAATATGGATTTAGCATAAGGCATGGAATTAGCAACAGAATAAAAGCTAAAACACCCTGTGATTATTCAGCAGGCAAAGCTGGCTGGCTCCAGAGCGGAAGCACCTGGTTCTCCAAGCACCTTATTAGAGCCAGTGGTCACGGTCAGGGCTAGACTGTCGCTAGGGTCCTGAGGTCCTGGAGGAAGACGGCCGCCTGAAGCCAAGCCCAGTGTCCTCCCTTCAGTTTGGCTTCAAAGCACTCTCCATGGGACAAGGCTGGAGAAGAAATTCTATAGTCTCAGAGATCTTGCAAGGGACTTCGTCTTCCTGGAATGCCGTTTTAAGAATTTTGGACTTGGGACACGATGAAAGCACACAAGTTTGCTCCCATGCAGGTGTGCTCATGTGGAGAAGGAGTGGGTCACCCTAGGGTGCACCATCTTGCTGACTACCATGGGCGACTTTGACAAGGGACGTAAAACCTACAAACCTGCATGGCTGAGAAGGAGAACAGAAGTCACGAGAATTTTCCAAGTGTTGGCCCCAGGAAGGATGAGCACTGTGGGCGGACATGGAAATGGGAAGCTGACCACGAGAGTGAGCAAGCTCCCGCCCCGCCAGGAGAAATGAAGGGCAGCAACTTTCACCGCCGCAGCCTAAGCTCTCCAAGATGGGTCTTCTGGGGGAAGCTGGACTTTACAAAGGAGTTGGGGGAAACACATTGAAGTGGAAACTGGGGCTCAGAGGGTCCTGGCACCCACGGAGGGTGTGGCGTGCACCTTGCCGGTGGTAGAGGTGCTCAGCAAGTGACAGCTGAGCTACTGCCCTCTGCCACCTCCCAGGAGCTGTGCTCGGTAGCAGACCGTCCGCTCTCCTCCTTCCCCAGAGCCGCTGCAGACCTGGTCAGACCTGGCTGTTTTTCAAAGAAATCTGGAAATAATGAAATTATTCCTAGTGGCTGGGAGAAGGGCTGCACCTCCCTGTGATCATGGCATGGGGTTCTCTCTGCTCTCGCCTACTGATCCTTGCAGCCGTCAGACCCAGGGGAGAGGCTGTCAGCACGGAAGTGTGGAGCTCATGCCCGGCGACCTTCTCCTGGACAGGTGTGTCTGAAGCTCAGGTCAGGTGAGGTGGTCTCCAGGAAGCGGAGCGGCAGGTGAGAGCCCAGCCCCTTTGTTCCTCCATACCGCAGAGCTACAGAAAGCTCAAAAGACTTAGGAACTGGGGTGATGCAGGAAGCTTGCTGGGGGTGGGGGGAACTGAGCTGAAATCAGCCCCACGGCCACTCGATCCCACCACATCTTCTGCAGACTCAAGAATGAGGTTGACCTCCAAGCTGAAGGAACGATGCCATGCACAGGGCCAAGTAGGTTTTCTGTTCAGTTTTTTCTATATTAAATAAAGGGTGAGGTGCCCATTCCCTGGTCCTCACCCAGAAATCTAGTTTGCAAGGATTTCAGAATAGGTTAATAGAAGACAAGTAAAAATTATTCACAATCTTCCCATCTAGAGCATCCTTTTAACACTTGAGTGGAATGCCTCTCTTTTTTCCACAAGAATTCACACTTTTAAATTAGTCTTTGAATCTAGCCATTCAGCCTGTCACGCTGTGTACATTTTACACTAAATATTTGATATCACATAGTTTAACTAACTTTGCCCCCACAACAATCTTGAATGCCTTTCTGGCATTTTGTGACATGACCGTACCAGGACTATACCTCTAGCTCTGAGTGCTGCTATCACCAAAGACACTGGGCTGAAAGTCTCAGAGGCAAAGTCTTCAGAGTCATCTATACTTATTTCCATCGATAAACCTTAAAGCAGGGTTTAAGGTACCATGAAATTGTCAACCAGTCAGGCTGTCCCCACAGGCTCTTCCCTCAGAAGCACCTGCTTCTTGAAGCTCACCTCAGCACTAGATGGTGTCATTGAAATGCTTTCTTGTAAGTGAAATTTTATATATGCAATTTTGTAAATCAATCAATATTTCATTCTTGTTTGCATTTTATCACTAGCCAGGTGTACGTTTTTGTTTTTTGTTGTTGTTTAGTAGCTATTTTTATTTCTTCTTTATTTTCTTGGCTTGGTGCCATTCTTAACTAAAAGAAGTACAATTAGAAGGTGAACTTGTTCATGCTCTTACCCTAGTCATGTCCACAGGCTTTTCTTTTTAAAATGTTTCTGTGGGTTGTGATTGTATGTGTGTGCGTGCACACACGATGAACATGTGTGCCAAGGTCCGAGTCCTCTTCTGTTGCTCCTCAGTGTTTCCCTGAGCAGTCTCTCCCTGAACCCGCAGCTGCTGCTTTTCGTCAGACTGGCTGACAGAGGAGCCCCGGGATGCTCCTGTCTCCAGCCCCCCAGGACCGCGGTTACAGGAGCGCTCTGACGTGGACACGGTGGACAGACTCAGGTCCTCATGCTTGCACAGCAAGCGCTCTCTCCACTGAGCAATCTTCCCACCCTCACGTAGGTTTTTTTAAGATACATGTGTAAGAACAGAAAATCAAATAGCCTCCTCCTTGCTAGTCCTAAAGCCTCCCTCAGTCCCTTGTCTCAAATCTAGTCACACATTTGCCTTGCTGAAAGGTGTCTTGTTGATTACACTGATTGTCTTTGGGGTTTTGTTATTTTGACAAGGTCAAATAATGTGTTTATATGTGTGTGCACGTGTGTGTGTGTGCACATCTGTAAAGAAAGAGGGTGAGCGAGGGAGGAAGGGAAGAGAAGAGAGAGAAAAAGAGGAAGGAGAGAGATACTTAGGAGTGCAGGGATAAGTTCCTGACAATGGAAATTTCCACTTTATTTTCCTTAGTGATTTGAAGTTCTTGTATATTAGAGTTGTTCACACTTGACCTAAGTTACATTTTGTCATAGTTTGTTTCTTGAATTAAAAATTTTAAACATCTATGTGCATTTTTAATAACTTCAAATCTTTTTCTGTCTCATTTCTACATGTGATGTCATGCTTTTAAAAGCTTTTTTCTAAAGAATGTCTAAATCAGCTTTTGCATAGCTATCTGCTATGCCAAAGCAGGCCCACAGTAACTGGCCAAGTCTGAATCTTCCTGGAGCTTCTTTTCATTCTAATTACAAGGTGGACATGCCTTGTATTTCTCCACATGCTTAATTTGTTTGCCCCAAACTATTTACTGAATGATCCATCCTTTTCTTCCTACCCTCCAATGGCGTCTTTATTAGGTACTAAATTATTGATGTCACTTGCTGAGATTCCTCTCTGCTCTATTGATCCAGCTGTCCCTGCCTCAGCCACACATTGTTTTAATCACGCCAGTATTTTAATATCTACTGGGTCAAGTCCTCTCTCATTATTCTTATTTTTCAAAATTTCCTTGGCTCTTCTAAGCCATTTATTTTTCCAGATGAACTTTAGCAGCATTTGCTAAGTTCCACTCTGGGTCCCACGGGAGCAGGAACTGGATAGTCATTGAATGTGTAGATGAATTAGGCGATAGTTGACATCCCATGCTAAATCTTCTTGTGAAGGGACATTATTCTTTGTATCCATTTATGTCTTTTTTCTATCCCTTGGCAAAGTTTTATATTTTTAATACTTTTTCAGGACATCATGTAAGTTTATTTGGATGTATTTTTTTTTAATTTCTGTGCAATTGCAAATAAGTTTTTTTCTGCCAGGATGTTTTGTATTAAAGAAAAAAATCACTGTTTTCTGTACCTCCATTTAACCTTAGCTAAAACCCATGAAGTCTTATGATTTTTAGAAAGATAGCTTATTTTTTAATGCAGATATTGTCTTAGTAATTCTGATGCATTTTCAGCTGACTCCCCTAAGTTTCAGATGTGAGGTTACATCAGTCTCCTAAAATGCTTGTCACCCTTTCGTTCCAGTTCATGTGTCATCTCTCTTACATTTAAAAATTGTACTAAAACTTACAAAATGGCCCTTTAAAAGAGCTCACCGGGTGTTCTGTCTCATGATGCCCATAAAGCAGAGGACAGGACACCAGGGACATCTGTGAGGTCTCACAGAAATATTGTGTCCATGTCAAAAAAAAAAAAAAAGCCGCCCCTTTGTCCTTTTGCTGTGTGGTTTTCCTCAGTACATGTAAACAGACATCTATTCACACCAGACAAGGCTCCCGATGATAGACCCAAAAACCAAGGCCACCCTGCTTAGCGTGGAAGACCAGGAGCTATCATTAGCATTTGGGTGAGGACCACGGGTGACCCTCTGCCAGCTGTACCATGGAAAAGCCCACTCCAGCGTGGTCAGGACTGTGTCACTGTGCATCCTGCTCAACTTACAGGCAGCTCCAGCAGAGGGTTTCCTCACATCTGGCCACTTCTCACAGCTTGTATAACCCCAGGGAGGGATCAGTCTTTGACTTTCTGAGCTCCTGGAATCGTGCAGGTTTTGGGATGTTCCTGGGCTTTGTGCATTTCTTCTTGAGTCTCAGGAGCCTTTCTGCACACTAGAGGAAGAAATGCTTCAGTATCTGCACAGCACTTTGTTATTACTGCCAAGAGATCACACGAAATTTCATCAGGTAATTCATGTCCACGTGTGTGCTCTTTCTCGGGTCCTGTACATGAGGATATTGATTTCCCATGATGACCCACTCCGGCATACTGTGGAAGATGGAAGGCACAGTGCATCTTTCTTATGTTCAGAAAACAAACTCAGGAAGCTGCAAGTTCAAATCTCATGTCTTTTGGTTGGTGACAATTATCACTTCCTTCGACTTGTCCATGCCTAGGAACCTCAAGAAGGAAAGAGAGTCTCATGTAAATAACATGCATGACCAGGCCCAGGAACACCACCGTGCATCTAGACCCTGCTCAGATTCCCGACCACGTCAATATAGAACAGTTCCTGTGGATTTACACATCTATTTTCACAAAAGATGGACTTATGGTTTCTTTGTGCATCTTTATCCAGCTTTGATACTGAAAATCTGATCTCCTCAAATGCATTGAAGAGTTCTTCATTTTTCAAGAAATGGTGAATGCTAATTAGTTTTTTTTAATTTTGTGTTTTATTTATTTATTTAACAGAGAAAGAAGGAGAAAGAGAGAGAGAATGGGTGTGCCAGGGTTTCCAGCCACTGTAAATGAACTCCAGATGCTTGTGCCCCCTTGTGCATCTGGCTAACGTGGGTCCTAGGGAATCGAATCTCGGTCCTTTGGCTTTGCAAGAAAATGCCTTAATTGCTAAGCCATCCCTCCAGCCCTAATTAGGTTTTAAAGTATAGCTTGAAGTGCTAGAGAGACGTCTCAGCAAGCTTGCTGACATGAATTCAATCTTCCTCAGCCCCCACATATACCTTGACACAAAGTGGTATGTGATCTCAGCGTGCCTACAGCAAGGGGAAGCGGAGCCAGGAGAATCTAGAAGCTCGCAAGCAGCAGCAGTAAGAACGACTGTACCTGAAAAGAAGGTGGAAGGAGGGGGAAACACCCTGAGGTGGTCCTCTGACCACCACATGTGTGCCATGGCAAGCATGTGCCTATACACATATACACAATGTAAGTACATATATGCATATATATTTATCATCTATGTAATTTATCATATATATGATAAAATATGTAGCTTGATTCATGAATACCAACAACAATAATTTCCAATGAATTCTACCTAACACTGAAACTAACTAATACATTCTGCTGACGTGTGATCTAATATGCTCCCGTCTCTCCTAGTGACTGATCACAGTCAACCCCTAACCTGCTTCTCAGGCACAATACATATTACAGATACACACCGATGATTACTGTTTGAAGAAAAACAATATGTAGAATGTCAACATGCCATTAAACAGACTACAGAAATTAATTTTGTTTATTTATTTATTTTTATTTATTTAATATTTCATTTATTTTGTTAGAGAGAAATAATGAAAAGGAGGGAGAGGGAGAGAGATAATAGGTATGCTAGGGCTTCTAACCACTGCACATGAATTCTAGATATATGCACCATACCACCTTGTGCATCTGACTTATGTGGATCCTGGGAGCAAAACCTGAGTCCTTTGGTTTTGCTGACATGCACCTTAATTGCTAAGCCATCTCTACAGCCCAGAATTTGTATTTTCAAATGGGCTAACACTGTCTGACCTTTTGTGGATGATTTCTTTTTATTTCTTTTTAATTTTTTAATTAGCTTTGTACTCAGTGAATACAGTCAAGTTGGTACCATTGTTAGCCTCCTCCCTGTCCTCAGTTATGGGTAGGAGGAAATGTCTCTGTGTATCATGACCCAACGTGCGGCTCTGACATTCTTTCTGCCCCCTCTTCCGCAAATTTCCCTGAGCCATGTTGGGCTCACTTTAGGTCTGCTTCAGTGATGAGGTGTTGGGAGCCTTTGTGTCTCTGGATATCTGAGTTGGTAGGAGTTGATTGTTCTCTGTGTCAATCTCCTTCATGTTTGTGCTGGTACCAGGTTCACCAAGAAAACAGCACACTTGCTTGTTTCGCCAATTATTCTTAGTTTCAGCCGGGGCTCTTTTGAGGTATGATGGAGTGGTTATTTCCTTAGGATCTGTGTCTATCTGAAAAAGAGAAGAAGATTCTCCAATGGAGAGTAAAGTTAGCACTACATAAATGGGATAACCATTGTTTTTTTAGAGAGAATTTAATAGGTGTAGGCCCTCTTGAAGCCCATGATTGGTGGTAGCTTGATAATGGAGAGTGGACTCATGTTTGGATATGGTTCTGACTTGTTTCCCAGCTCCAGCTATGGATTCCATTCCACTGAGTGGATCAGTGAGCCAAATCAAGAGCAGTTGGTTTCCTACCATGGCTGTGTGCCACCATTGCACTTGTGTGAGAATCACGATAGGGTATTTGCTGCTGAGTAGGTTAGACCATGAGTTGCTTGGACAGATATTTGTCATTTTCCCCCAGTTGCCCGTGTAGCACCTTCTGGCACTAGACATGCTGACTGGGGGCTGACTCTTCCAGCTTCCAGCCATGTCATTCCATGTTATGTGTCAACAGCATATTGTGTCTTCAGCAGTAGGGTCTTACCACTAACTTTTGGTGGGTCATCAAGTACTCTGACAGAAATCTGTCATCCTTTTAGGAAAACTTGTAGGCCTCTCTGCTCAAAAGTTCATTGTGGATGATAGCCACCTGCTGGTACTGGGAGTTACAGGTCAGTGCCCATGAAGAGAAGGAAGAAAAGGGTAACTAATATAAAAGAGTTAGGGAGGGCTGGAGAGATGGCTTAGCAGTTAAGCGCTTGCCTGTGAAGCCTAAGGACCCCGGTTCGAGGCTCGGTTCCCCAGGTCCCACATTAGCCAGATGCACAAGGGGGCGCACGCGTCAGGAGTTCGTTTGCAGAGGCTGGAAGCCCTGGCGCGCCCATTCTCTCTCTCTCCCTCTATCTGTCTTTCTCTCTGTGTCTGTCGCTCTCAAATAAATAAATTTTAAAAAAGTTATAATAAATAAATAAATAAAAGAGTTAGAGAGAAGAGGGAGAGAGAGAGAGAGAGAGAGAGAGAGGAGCAGTACAAGATAAAGTTCAGTTTTCATCATACCCTATCCAGAGCCTTGTGACGCAGGTGTTCCCTCTAAGGGCCTGGTGAAGGTTCAACCATTTTGTTTGCCTTTCAGGTTGTAGAATTTTATGATACCTTTGCCGTTTGGGTCCAGATTTGTGCCTCTTACCCCCTCCCTTTCCCTCCCCTCCCTCCCTACTCACTCTATTGCCCAGTTCTCGGGGGGCTTGCTGGGTATGTCAGCATCTTGGGTAGGTTCGGGTTAGGTGCTGTAGATGAGTGAGACTATGCAGCCATGCTATATGTAGGAGACCTGAGAGACTCCGTCCTAAAACTCTTGAAGGTGATTAACTCCTTTAGCCAAGTGGCAGCATACAAAATCAATGCACAAAAATCAGTAGCTTTTCCAAATGCAAATGGCAAAGTTACAGAGAAAGAAATAAGGGACATTGTCCCATTTTCAATAGCAACAACAACAAAAATACCTTGGAATAATGTTAACCAAGGAAATGAAAGATCTATACAATGAAAATATAAAAGCACTCTAAAGAGAAATTGAGGAGGACTTGAGAAAATGGAAAGACCACCCATGCTCCTGGATAGGCAGAATTAGCATTGTGAAAATGGCAATCCTACCAAAGGCAATATACAGATTTAATGCAATTCCAATTAAAATCCCAACAATTGTTCTTCACAAAGATAGAAAAAATGTTCTCAAAATTCATATGGAAAGGTAAGAGGCCTCAGATATCCAAGCATATCCTCAGCAAAAGAAATACCTCTGGAGGCATCACTGTACCTGATCTAAAGCTATACTACAAAGCCATAGTAATAAAAACAGCATGGTACTGGCATAAAAACAGGAGTATAGACCAATAGAACAGAATTGAGGACCTGGACTTTGGGTCAAGCAACTACAGCTACTTAATATTTGACAAAGGCCTTAACAATATAGGCTGGATAAAATATAGTACCTTCAACATATGGTGCTGGACAAACTGTATAACCATATGCAGACGATTGAAACTTGATCCACACAACTTGCTATGCATAACATTCAAGTCCAAATGGATCAAAGATCTCAATATACGACCAGAAACATGGCTACTACTAAAAAAAGTATATAGGAAGAACTTTTCATGATACAGGAATGGAGAAAGACTTCCTGAACAAAACTCCAGTAGCACAGGATCTTAAAAAATTACTCAACCAATGGGATCACATGAAGCTGAAGAGTTTCTTCACAGACAAGCATACAATAAGCAAAGCCAATAGATTACCCACAGAATGGGAGAAAATATTTGCTGAATATCCAACTGACAGAGACCTAATCTCTAGAATCTACAGAGAACTCAAAAACCTAAACAATCAAAAGTCAAACAACCCACTCACAAAAATGGGCAAATAACTGGACAGGCAGTTCACGGAGGAAGAAATAAAAATGGCAAACACACACTTAAGAAAATGTTCATCAGCCCTAATCATCAGGGAAATACAAATTAAAACAACTATGAGATTCGACCTTATCCCAGTAAGGATAGCAAACATTAAAAAATCAAATGAAAATTGATGCTGGTGAGGATGTGTAGAAACCCTCATCCACTGTTGGTGGGAATGTAGGGTGGTACAACCACTTTGGAAAGCAATATGGAGACTCCTACAAAAGCTGACTATAGAGTTACTAACAGACCCAGTTATTCCCTTACTGGTCATGTACCCTAAAACCTTTAAAGCTCTGTCCAGAGAGATTTGCTTAACCATGTTTATAGCAGCTCAATTTGTAAAAGCTAAGAGCTGCAATCATCCCAGATGTCCATTACTAGAAGAATGGATAATTAAGATGTGGTATATCTACACGAAGGAATTGTACACAGCAATAAAGAAAAGCGACACAATGAAATTTGAAGAAAAATGGTCTAACCTGGAACAGATCATTCTCAGTGAACTTACCCAGTAATTTTACTTTTTAACATTTGTACGGAAAATATACAACAGGTTTCTAAAGTGCCTAATATGTTTTGATTTTTAAATGTACAAATAACACAAATAAAAGAAAGGACTCGTAGCTTTTCATTTAAAAAGTCACAATAGTCTTGGAAAGAAAAGAAAAAAAAAAAAAAACATGTGCTGCGTTCATGGCACAAGACAGTGAAGGTCACAGCTCCGAACTGTCTGCAGTAGTTTCAGGAGAGTATGGGAGGGGGTTCACTCAAGCCGCCTGATTCCACAACACCAGCGCATAAAGTATTTACCAGCTGCCACAGGGGCTGTTTCAGCAGCTTTTCTGTCTGAGTATGGTGGTTTGATTCAGGTGTCTCCCATAAACTTGTGCTGTGAATGCTGTGTCCCCAGCTGGAGGCAATGCAATTTTGGGCATGGGCTTATGGGTATTATAGCCAGCTTCCCCTTGCCAGGATTTTGCACATTGGCCTCCTGCTACTGTCCACCTGATGTTGTCTAAGAGGTGCTGTCCACCCTCTGCTCATGCCATCGTTTCCCCCTGCCATCATGGAGTCTGTACACCAAAATAAACCCATTCCTTCCACAAGCTAATTTTGGATAGTTTCTTTGTGTCAGCAATATGAATATGACTGGTTAGTTGATACTGAGAAGTGAGATCATCGTTGCTAGAAACCTGAATGTGTGGCTTTTGGCCTTTGGGGACTGATTTAAGAGAGGAATGTGTAAGGATTTGAAACCTTGGCTTAAGAGACGCCTTGCAGTAGTGTAAGTACAGTTTAATGAACTATTGTGGTCAGAGTTGAAAGACCTGAAGGCAGTAAGAACTAAAAACTGTGAAGTGTGGCTTATAAAGAGCTTTGTCTGGGCTGGGGTAGAAATGGTCTGTGTGAGAGTCTTGCTGTAGTGCCCATGTCCTGAGAACTTGTGCAGGGTTGTATTGTGTAGAAATGGACTAGTATAAGCAGAGGATATGGCACAGAAAGAGATAAAAACTTTGCTCTGAAACTGCTACCTGCTCAGCTGTGATTGAGAGATTGTAACGACTGAGACTGGGCCAGTTGAGCTGTATTGGGACCACAGGAAGAATGTGAACTCTTTTGAAAGGGCCTGAGTGCTGAAGGAGTGTCCTATTACTGAAAGTATATTTTATTAACCCTGGATTTATAAGTTGGTAGCCCACCTGGTGCTATGGAGTATAATAAATGCAGGAAAGAGGGGGTCATTAATTTGGAAAGATGGGTTTGTTTTTTAGAAATTGTCATGAGCTATATGAATTAGGCTTCTTGGATTACCTGGAGCCAGGAAAATGAACCATGACTTGCAGCAGAGACCCAATGTAGATGCCAGGACTATGGGATGGCTGCCAAGGATGGCTGCCAGTACCAAATATGTTTACTGGGACTGTGAGTAGCCTAGCTGGAGGGGCAGAATTGGAACTCCAGAGATTTGTCACTGGTTAGAATGATCAAACTTGGAGAGTTGTCACTAGTTAAAGTAGTCAGACTTGGAGCTACAGATTTTGATGCTTGTCCTGTTTGTTTATTTACTACACCCAATGTCATCTTTAAAAAAAAATATTTATTTCTTTATTAGAGAGAGAGAGAGAGGCAGATAGAGAAAGAGAGAGAGAAAGAGAGAGAATGGGTTGCCAGAGCCTCTAGTCAGTGTAAACTGGCTCCATATGCATGCACCTTGTGCATCTGGCTTATGTGGGCACTGGGGAATTGAACTTGGGTCCTAGGCTTCACAGGCAAGAGCGTTAACTGCTAAGCCATCTGTCCAGCCCCAGTGCCATCTTTCACATTGTGAATGTTTATTGTGTGCCATTATGGGTTGGTCTTTTTTTTTTTTTTTTTTTGATTATGGCTTAGTTAAAAGACCTTGGAATATGGGGATGTGTAAACATCACTGGGATGGATAGCAACTATGGGGGCTTTTAAAGTTGATGGAAGGCATTGCATTTATATCATGAATGGTTCAGTTTACAGTGATCAGGGCAGAATGTGGTGGTTTGATTCAGGTGTCCCCCATAAACTTATGTTCTGAATGTTAGGTCCTGAGCTTGTGACAGTTTGCAAATTGGAGCCTCCTGGAGGCAGTGCATTGTTGGGGGCAGGCTTATGGGTGTTATAGCCAGATTCCTCTTGCCAGTGTTTGGCACACTCTCCTGTTGCTATTGTCCACCTGATGTCGACCAGGAGGTGATGTCCATCCTCTGCTCATTTTCTCTGCCATCATGGAGCTTCCCCTCTAGTCTGTAAGCCAAAATGAACCCTCTCCTTCCACAAGCTGCTTTTGGTTGGGTGTTTTCTGACCACAACATGAATCTGACTGCAACACTGAGCAAAGGGTCAGAATCTTTGGGGGACCCTTGTAGGCCTGGTGAAAACCCACATGTCCACACTGAAGACCAGAGAGCATTCTCACAGGACTCCTGGCTGACAGGCGGGTAGGCATTTGCTTCTGAGAACCTTCATCTCTTCCTGGAGGTGAAGGATCTGAACCACCATGCTGATCTTGCCCAGGCTACTCTCCTATACAAAATGTCATCTATTGTAGGGACAGCATTATTGGGTCTATGGAGGGAATTGGTTTCCAGAGGAGCAGCACCCACTGCAGCTCCTGGGTTTGTGTAGTTGTGGGTCAGACACCGTGGAAAGCTCCCTCCAACAGTGTGTGCAGATTCCTGGCTCACGGGCCTTAGTTCCATTGAGCTCTTCCTGTCACAGGAAGGGGCTGAGGCACAAAGCCTAACTCTGTGGCTGTGTCTGAGTGGTGACTCCAGAAGCATCAGGTGGAGAAGACAATTTTCAACCCAAGGGGAAGACATGGAGGCCTGGGGTACTAGAGACAGCCTGGAAGCAAGTAGCTCCCCACTCAGGCCAGGGCTCCATAAGGTTCCCCTCAACCCAAGGGAAAGATACATAGGTGACAGGCTGAGCTCCAAAAACTGCATCCGGCCCAGGAATGGGCATCAAACGCCCATTTCACTGATCACTCTGATCACTTTTCATGGAGCAGCAGCACATGCTGCTGGCGACTTTCTCCGCTGTGCTGGAAGCATGCCGGGTTTGCATGGTGTCTGTCTTATCAGATGCCAACTTAAAAACTACCCCATGGGAGAGGACTCAGTTGGTAAAGGGCTTGCTATGTGAGCTGTGGACCTGAGTTCAATCACTAGAATCCACATTAAAAATCTGGAAGAGAGGCTGGAGAGGTGGCTGAGAGGTTAAGTCACTTTCCTGCGAAGCCTAAGAACTCATGTTTGAATCTCCAGGTCCCACACAGCCAGACGCGCCGGGACCCAAGCACACGGGCTGCACGTGCGTCACAGCGGTGCATTCATCTGGAGCTCACTTGCAGTGGCTAAAGGCCCTGGCGCGCTCTCTCTCTCTCCCTCTCTCAAAAAATAATCTGGATGAGATGCTGGGGTACACATGTGTGATGCCAATGCTGGGGAGGTAGAGATAAGAGGAACCCCAGAGCTCGCTGGCCAGCCAGTCTATCCCACTTGACCAGCTTCAGGCCAGTGAGAGAATCTGTCTCAGGAAGGGTGGATGGTGCCTCAAGAGTGACACTTGAGATTGCCCTCAACAAGCACACACACACACACACAGATGTGTAAGTGCGTACACACACACACACAAGACAAAGAAGAGCAGTTAGAAGGTTCCTCAAGAGTGCCTAGGGAAAGGTGGTTAAGAAGGAGTGAAACTCCACAGTAAACCATCATAACCGACTTCCCAATGAGCACTATCTCATGACTCAAATCTCAGTGCTCATGGCCACAGGGGTTAACACTCAGGCTCATGTAGTCTCCTTCTGGGAACACTCAGCCAGCTCTTCTAAGAGTGCCAGCACCCCGGATGAAGGGGGGGTTTAGTCCATATGAGTAATCACAGTTGCAAGGACCCTGTCTCCAGACAAGGTCACATCCTGAGGCTCTGGGAGCACTGAAATGGGAGAACCACTCTTCATTCTAGCATAGTATTGAACCTTGACTTTTACATTAAAGAACTAGCAGGGTCTCACTCCAAGCCAGGCTGGGCATGAACTCATGGCAATTCTCCCACCTCAGCCTCCCAAGGGCACATGTTAAAGGCGTGAGCTGCTACACCCAGGTTTGAACCTCGACTTGAAGCGCGTTGCTCTCGTGCCCCGAGCTCAGCACCACCGGGATGTGCTCCTGCTCGGGGTGCGGGACATGAGTTCACCCAGCATAGAAGACACTCGGGCATGGCCAGCTTCTCAGCGACAGCGAGTCCTCACCGACCACTGGGGTAGCCAGCAATCGGGTACCAAGGACAACAAAGGGCTGAGGGTTCTGCAGTGCCTGGGAAAGAGTTAATCAGGAAAGCGCCGGCGAGGCAGCAGTGCTGCGCGCTCAGCCTTGCGCGAGCCCTCGGAGCGAGCGCGGGATGCTGGCATGGAAGGACCCCCAGACGAGCCGGGGAGCCCTGCACTCCATCATGAGGAAGGGTTCTCTGGAGTGCGGACCAGGCGGGACGTGTTTGAAGCACTTACCATATGTGCACGAGAAGGCTCTAATTTGTCCATCTTGAAATTTTGCCTTTCTTTCTGAAAGGATAGTTAATTTAAAGTAATTTGTTTCACAGGTGAAGCCTTTTTTTTTCTTCTTTCTAAGCGATCCATACATCACCCTCGGTTGCCTGAACAATTAGAAATTGTCACCAAAGAAAAATGTCGAGGTTCATGTAAATAACTGTTTACCCAAAGAGCGGAAGTCGGGGCGTCAGCGCGCTAATGGAGCATGCGCTAATGGAGCGTGGCTGCGCAGGACGCCCGGGCGAGGCTGCATCTGCTGGCGCCCGCGCCGCTGATGGTAGAAATTGGCCAAAACAACTATTATTTGTTTTTTTCTTGTCAGAAATAATGTAGCTTGAAAATTTTCAACAGGCAACATGAGTCCAGGCCATTTGTTACTTCCAATGGCCTAATTGTTCTACTAGCAGATGTAAAAAATTGGGGCACTCGTGTCATTTACCTAAATTTCTAATTAATGTGACGGCGCAGGAGAAATTGGAGCAGAAAAAAAAAAAGTTGAAAAATGTCTCTGTTCCCAGTTATGTCATCTATCTTTGCTAACGTCCCCCTTTCTCACCGGCAGCAGGAGAATGTGCAGTTGCCAGCTAGATGTTTCCAGGGGTGAGATAAATATCAGAGGGTCGGGTCCCGGGGCTCTGTGTCTGCTGTCACTGCGGTGCTGTTTCTCCGCGTGGGAAGACAGGGTCCCACTCTGTAATCCAAGCCATCCTCAGGCTCACAGCCATCCTCCTGTTTCAACCTCCTGAGTGGTTGGATTATGGGCACAAATCACTGTATCCAGCTGCTTTCTTAACAGGCTTTTAAAATCTCCACTGGGCCAATAGAGAAGCAGCACCAAGAGTCTGCAGCTGGGGAATTTGTATTTTTACCTGGCACCAAGTGAAAGAGACACTTGCCCACATCAAGTCAATGCCCATAGAGCACTACGGCTTGGATTTGAACCATAATTGTACAATGGCATGACTGATTTTAAACCTTTGGCATAATACAGTAAATCACATGGCATAATACAGTAAACTTGAGCATTCCTGAAACTATACAGCTATCAAAAACCTCGCCACTGAAGCCTATCACCCTGTCTGCTGGACTCCTGATCATATCTCTGCAGTTCCAAACAAGTCCTCTGAAAACAGGGCGAGCTGTGTTCTGGAAATATAACTCTGGCTGACACGAATGAGGCAACCAACTATAGCAACAACATTTACATTACATGTTCCTTACCATGACAATGTCATGAGATGCTTTGTGGGGGAAATATTGAACAATCTGGGGACGCACACTTCATTTCCTTCTTAGAGGTGATGCATTTGGTTGTTTGAATGTAACATGCCCTACCCCAAAGTTTATATGTTTAAACACTTTATCTCCAGCTGGTTCTGGAAAGTT
Organism: Jaculus jaculus; assembly: GCF_020740685.1. Taxonomy (NCBI): domain Eukaryota; kingdom Metazoa; phylum Chordata; class Mammalia; order Rodentia; family Dipodidae; genus Jaculus; species Jaculus jaculus. The sequence goes on along the minus strand of NC_059102.1, from coordinate 4,530,271 downwards.
TTGGAAACTTTAGGAAGATCCTTCCCTCCTGAAGGAAGTGTGTCACTGGAGGTGGACCCTGAGTGTCACCACCCAGGTCCATTTGATGTTTTCTCCTTCCTCCATGCTGATGTGATAATGTGACACCAACTGTCTGCTCCTGCCATGCTTTCTCTGTCACGAGAGGCTTCTCCTTGAAACTGTAACCCGAATTAAACCTTTTTTTTTTTTTTTTTCCTTCTGTAAACTGTTCTGGTCAGGTATTTTATCTCAGGATTGAGAAAGTAACTGATACACCCTGCTGTCCTAACCTAGTTTTGCCAACACTGGTAATAAAAGATCTATCCAGTTACCAAACAACCAAAAGTCAAGTGTCTTACTGGATAGCATTCTTATAGTCAAACCCAATCCATTAGCAAATTCTAGGGGTTCTGCTACCAAATCCCTGTTGAGTGGACTCAGTCTTCCTGTCCTGTTCTCACCTCTAGATTTGACCATGGTCACCTCTGTCTCTCTGGACCTTCCTCTCTAGCTGCCTATTATTTTCCCCACCTGACTCTCAGTTCTCCGAAGAGCAAAGAGATGTTAAACATAATAGTAATGAATACTATGTTTCTTTTTTTTTTCCATTTTCTTTGCATAAACCTCTTCCAAGTGATCACAGCAAATTGAAAACAAAATCCCAACACCCAAAGGTCATCTTCACGAGCCTGAATGAAGTCGGCTGTCATCTTCCTTCTCCCCGAGCCCCTTTTCTAGCCAGCTGTTTCCACTCTCCTGTGCTGTGGCCTCCTGCCTTTTCCAAGTTTAGATCCATCTCTCAGGATATAATTGCTACATTCGAGACCCCCCACCACTCTTCTGCCCCTCTTTTTCTCTCCCTTATCTCTGGGGTTTCTCATTATTTCACAACTCTCCTGGCTCCATATGAGAAGCCTCTGCCTGTTCCTTCCAATTGTCACTGCTAAGACACAGCAGCACAGTGCCCTCCTGAAGCAAAACTTGTGCCACATTCTAGAGGCATGTGCGGATCAGCCAACTCAGTCACACCTCTGTCCCTTTTCTGGGGTTTCCATAATAGAATTCCACATACCAGGAGACTTAAGTCATATGATATATTGCCTCAGTGTTTGGGACGCCAGAAGCCCAAAGTCAAGGTGTAGGGTGGGTGAGGGTCCTTTGACATCTCTGAGGCAGAAAGCTCTGCTGCCTTGTCCTGGTTTTGGCTGATGACCAGCATTCTTCCTGCAACCCTTGATAGTGAGCCATTCCTCCAGGACCCGGCCATGTTTCCACATCATCTTCCCTCTATGGGTGACACGAGTCCATGACGTAGTTACCTTCTGCCTTCTTGCTGAAGCCACTCACCCAACCAGAAGGTGTGTGGAAGGGAAAGGCTCATCTTAGCAAATGGTCTCAAGGGGAAGTTTCGTCATGGTGTGGAAAGCGTGGCAGAGCAGGCAGCCCGAATATCCCATTCTGTCACCTCAAGGAAGTACTCTGAGTGAGCCAGCTACTAAGTTCAAGGAACAAGGGGGCTGAACTAAAAACGTCAAGCTCTGTCCCAGGAACACACCACCTCAAGCAAGGCTCTGCCTCCCAGAGGCTTCACCAGCTGGGGACAAAGTATTCCAAACCCAAGGCATTTCATTCAAGCCACCAGTATCCATATTTCCCTTTCCACAAGGGCACTGCCATGTTGAACTATGGTGCCGCCACACCAGTGACTTGTTACTTCTGTGGAGACCCCATCTCCAAATAAGGTCACATTCTGAAGCCTTGGTCATGAAGACAGCTTCAGGCAATTCCCTTGCCAGGCCCCTGAGGTATCCAACTTGCAAGTGCCATCTTCAAGGTGCTCCCCTTGAGTCCTCATCTGCGCCGTCGGCGAGCGCCCACGCCTGTGCGCGTCTCTTCCTTGCTGTGCTTCTCCTGTGGGTTTCCTGTCACTCCTGCATCACATTCAGTCCTGACAGAAAATCTTCCAATCCTCTCATTCACTCTTCATCCCCTCCTGTTCACAGTGGGGCACGGATGGGGTCTGCTTACGTAATTAATGCAGGGATTAGGAAGGAAGATTGCACCCCCTCTTCACTGTTGGCAAACAGGCCTCTGAGGCATGGAAGTGAGCAATCGACTTCTCCAATGGAAGACTGGACTTGTTGTCACATGAGATTGGCAGCAGCTGAAATCCAATTACTGAACCCCAGCAAGTTCTAGAAAAGGATGTTTCTCATTTGCTAAGTAAAAAATAACCCCAACCCTTCCTCGGTGTGACTCATTTCTACCTATAATAGCCTCAATTACCACAAACCACCTTTGCAGCACCTCTTTTTAAAGCCCTTTTACTCATTTTCACTAAACATGCCAAGTGTGCTATTATAACGGGAAGTGTGAATTTTTTTAAAATCATTGAACTGTATTATATTAAAGCAATAAAAGTGATTATCCAGTCCAAACCTCTCCAATTTACCAATGAGGAAAATGAGATTGAAGGAGGGAGCCAAAGCTTATGTGGACAATTAGAAGAAGCAGCCAGGTCTCCACCACCTCTGCCCAGCCCAGCCACTGATATTCTCTGCCTCCTCTAGTGAGCACGGTCATTGTTCACTATGTCCACGGACACTCAGATGCTGCCCAGGTCATAGTCACCAGGGCCATTCTTCACTCATCTGGCTTATGTGATACTTATGTTATGCTCTGTGGCACGGGAGGCTCCACATTCCAGAGTAAGCCTGGGGTCGGGAGATGGCAGCTCTGACGCCTGATGCCAAGGTCTCCAGGCGACTGGCTCAGGACGTGCCCTCTAGTCCCACTGAATATCTGACCTCCCCCAAGGCCTTTCTGCCAAACCTGATCTTTTCAGGCATCAAAGTTACTTAGAAGGCTGGGGAGATGCTCAGTAGGAAAAGTGCCTGCGCCCAAGCACGAGGGCCTGAGATCACATCCCCAGTGACCCATGTGAAATGCCAGGTGCAGTGGGGCAAGCCTGTAATCCAAGTGCTGGGAAGGCTGCCCAGAACCTGCTGGCCAGTTAGTCTGGCTGAATTGGTGAGCTCTGAATTCTGTCTCAAAAATAGAATAAAATAAAAAGGTAGAAAAGCAATTCAGGAAGGAAGATACCTAACAAGTATGTCTGGCCTCCATATATACAGGCATGTCCAGATAAACATGAACATGTGTATATACATGCACACACAAAAACACTACACAGGGCTGGAGAGATGGCTTAGCAGTTAAGCGCTTGCCTGTGAAGCCTAAGGACCCTGGTTCGAGGCTCGATTCCCCAGGACCCACGTTAGCCAGATGCACAAGGGGGCTCACGCATCTGGAGTTCGTTTGCAGTGGCTGCAGGCCCTGGCGCACCCATATTCTCTCTCTCTCTCTCTCTCTCTCTCTCTCTCTCTCTCTCTCTCTGCCTCTTTCTCTCTCTGTTTGTCACTCTCAAATAAATAAATAAATAAACAAACAAAAATTTTTTAAAAACCCACTACACATATACATGTCCACACACATATTAAAATGCATACAAACACTGCACACATACATGTCCACACACATATAAAAATGCATACAAGCACTGCACACATACATGTCCACACACATATAAAAATGCATACAAACACTGCACACATACATGTCCACACAAATGAACATGCATGCACACACAAACACTATACACACATATGTCCACATGTAAATAAACATGCACATACACGAGCACTACACACATACACTTGTCATAAAAAATCTCTTAGAAAAACAGACGTGTTGGAATAGATATTAAAAGTCAATGTGTGAGTTTGAAAACCTGAGCCCTGGAATGACACTCTTCATGTCCTGATGGAAAACACAACTCTCTCTCTCTCTCTCTCTCTCTCTCTCTCTCTCTCTCTCTCTCTGTCTCTTTCTCTCTCTCTCTCTCTCTCTCTCTCTCTGCTGTGTTTATGGGACTTGCATTGCTCTCCTGAGGCCTACAGGTGACTTCCAAAAAACATCTAGGATCATTTCCTGCGAGATAGGATCTCATATATCCCGGGTTGACCTTGAACTCGTCATGTAGCCAAGAATGCCCTTAACCTCCTGATCCACCGGCCTCCGCTTTCCCAAGTGCTGAAAATACAGATGTGAACAAACACACCAGACTTTATGGCCTGTGGGACATCTTGCCCAGGGCTTCCACTATGCCTGCTGGGGGAGCACTCTACCTACTGAACCACATCCCCAATTCATATAGGGTATTTAAAAAGAAGAAGACATCTTCTTGTTTGACACAGGTCTTTTATGTGGCCCAGGCTGGCCTCTAGCACATCAATCCTCCCACGTCAGCCTCTAGAGTGCTGGGATCACAGACAGGCTCCGCCACACCCAGTCAAAAGGGTATTTCCTATCTCACTTAAACAGGTTCTATCTGATATGAAGCTCTACCCAGCTCCACAGACCATCAATATTCTCAGCTTCCTTGTTAACGTGTGTGGTCTCATTGATTCTGCTCATAGTTTGACTGTTAATAATTAAGTCACGAGCCTTATTTCTTAATCTCATTTTATCCTCACTACTCACCCTAATCATTCTGTACATTAAAGGATTAGTGCTCTGGGTGCAAGTGGACAAGTAACGATCCACCTTGAAAAGATACCTTTCCAAAAACAGAGCACGACGCAGTCTTTCCGTAAGAAGGCTTGGCCACAGCTTCGCGGCGTGACAGAAAGCGTCCGTCCATCTTCACTCCTCCCCACACTCCTTCCCTATCCAGAGGTGGCACCACAACTGCTCACCTTACCACGTGCTTCCTGCTCTTCAGCTGTTGTCAGATTTCTCTGGAGATAGGCCACAGGAGCTGCTGCACCGATTCACTGACCACTTGGTGACAACCAGTGTGTTCTCTGGTGGCATGCACAGTGGCAAGAGGGCCCTCCGGGTATGGCACAGCCACCTCTGCTGTTTCCTGCCTGGAAGAGGCATGTGCCCTGCTCCATCCCATAGCTGAACTGCAACTGCTTTAAGGAGACAGAACGAGCGAGCACACGTTTTTTAACAGTTTTCTCTGTTGGAGAGAAATTTCTGTTCCTATTGAAGGCTAACATTGTTTATCCATATAAATCAAAACCTTATCGGCTCTTAAGTGATGAATCCCAAGCCTGCTGGAGACCCCACAGAACACTGATGTCCACAGCTGCAGGCCAGGGAGATTTTTCCATCACTGTCAGCTTTGGAATTCTAGTCCTTCTTGCTCAAAGACCACCAAAACCAAACACATGGTTACTTGCAGTTGCTAACATGGTGAAATGTAAGCAATGATGCAAACACATAAAATGGGGCTGGGGAGACAGTTAAGCAGGTAGGAAAGCTTACTATGCAAGCACGAGAACCTGACTTTGGTCCTCAGCACCCACATAAAATGTTGGGCAAGACTACACACTCCTGCAACTCCAGCCTTGTGGGGCACAGAGGAGGCACAATCCGGGGGGTCATTGACTGAATTTTGCAGCTCAGGGTTTATTGAGAGCCTCTGTCTCAAAGAAAGCAGACAGAAGATCAAACAAAGAGGACTTGAGATGTTTTCCTCTGGCCTGTGAGCATGCCTCCCATACCCACCCACCCCCACACACGTAAATGTAATGTCAGTGGTTGAAGGTGTCCCATGAAAAGGAAAAGACTCCCCAACTGAAGGAACATGGAAGGAATCCAGCCTTTCGCTACTTCAACAACTACATCCTAGACATTAAAGCACAAAAAGTTTAAGGTAAAGGATGGAAAGCCACATAAGATGAACTCTAGCTATAAAAGAAAGCTGTGTAGAAATGTCAATATAAGTAGATTTCAAAACAAATTACTGCAAGAATAAAGAATACAGAAAATTTAAAATGGTCCATTCATTTGAAAGAAATAGCAACTGCAAATGTGTATACATCTAATAATAAAGTTTTGAAATCTATGAAACAAAAAATTAATAGAACAAAGCAGAAACAGACAAACATTCCGTTACAAGTGGGGATTTAACCACCTCTTATCCAACCCATCAGATGAGCAGTTGGGCCCATGATAGAGGAGTTGAAGTACGTGTCCAGCAAACTTGACCTAAGTTGTCTCACTGTGGCTGAGTAACATTTCTTTTCAAGTGCACATGAAGTATTTGCTGAAATCGACCAGATTCAAGTCCCTGAGCAAGTCTCAGTAGGCTTCAAGGGACTAAATTCACTCAAAGTGTGCTCTCCAGCCACAGCGTGCTTAAGTTACATAAAGAACAAACTGTAGCTGGAAACTCCGATTGCCCAGAAATAAAACCATATTCTCAAAGATAGCCATCTAAATAACTTCTGATTGAGTAGTAAGTGGAAATAACAAAAATAAAACATAGGCTATGTAACCAAAGCAGTAATCAGAGGACAATTTGTCCTCTTAAATTTACATACAGGAACAAGATGAAAGGCTGAAAATCAAACAGTCTCAAGATGGAAAACAACAAAGCCCCCGGCAAGTGAAGAAAGGGAACAGTAACAAGAGCTGAAATCGATCAGATGTAAGGCAAGCATGCGGCAAAGCAACTCTGCGTGTCCGTGTTCGGGTGTCCTCTGAGCACGGCAGGATGGTGTGTCGTATTGCACACACATGGGCCCCAGACAGAAGAAAGGTGGCTGTACTTGTGCCAGACAGAATAGTCAATAAATGGAGAGCCACCTAAGAAGACAAGGGATGCTGCTAGGTAACGACACTCCAGGAAGAGGAGACAGTGATTCCAAACATAGATACCCCAATATTACAGCTCCAAAATAGTAGAGGAAATACCATTAGACCTAGTGCAAGGGACAGACCCCAGTAACAGAGGTCTTTAGCATCTCACATTCAGTGATGGACAGGTCATGTGACCAGGAGGTAGCAGAGGAGCAGCAGAGTACATCTCACCCGACAGCACATGGACCTTGCACATGCGTCCTCAGAACATTCTGTCTGGTACCTGCTGAGCAACATTCTCCGCATCAGCACAGGGGCAGCTCCGTGAGCTGTCACGTAACAGACGAGGAGTCAAGTCAATTGTTTTCACCTTCTCCTTGCAGGGACAAAACACCTGAGCAAAAAACAGATAATGGAAGGAAAGGTTTTATTTTGGCTCCATGCTAGCAGGGGAAAGCATGGTATAAACAGAAGCTGGACAGAACCTTCTCGTGAAACCAGGTAGAAAGCATTAGCAGGTGAGTGAGCACAGCCATGGCAATGGCAATCTGGTCATAATGCCGCGAAGCCCACCTCCAACACCACACCTCTTCTGGCCAGGCTCCACCTCCCAACGTGCCACCAGCTGGGGACCAAAATTTCAAAACATGTAAGTTTGTGGGGGACATCTGATTCATGCCACCAGATTTTACCCATCAAAAAGTCTTAGCATATTTTAAAAAACTGAAGTTGTATTGAGTGTCTTTCCCAACCATAGTGAAATAAACTAGAAACCAGAAACAAGACAAACTTTGGAAACTATAGAAATACATGGAAAGAAGATAATTTACTCTTAAAGAAAACTATGAATCCATAAAAAAATCAAGAATGGCATTTAACAATTTCGTAGAAAAATTAAAATGGAATCACAGCAAGGCCAAGCCTATGGATGTAGAGAAGCAGAAGGAAAATAAGAGTCGCTAGCAAACTGACACCTGTATCTAAACCCAGAATGGCAGCAAATCAGAAGTCTATCACAACGCCTTCAGGAAACATCATATGAAGGACAACATGAGTCAATGAAAATAAGTAATAAATAAATTTTATGTAATAAAGAACATAAAATAAGGCAAAGAGTAATATTATGCTAAACTTCTCAAAACAAAGGAAAAACATTCAACACAAAAGGTCAATGAATGGAAAAGCTCATTCTGAACAATGAACAGATCCTGAGCTGGACTAACTAAGGAGGCAAAATACTGCAATAAATCAAATCAGAAAATTAGAGATTAAAAGTGAGACATTGCAACTGATGCTATAAAGAAACAAAGACTGTTGCAGAGGGTCATGAGTAACAACTTGAAAATAAACTTCATAGAGCTAGGGAGAAATGGATCAGCAGTTAGAGGTGCTTGCTTGAAAAGCCTACCATTCTGGGTTCAATTCCCAAGCCACCGATGTAAGCTGGACAAATAACGTGATGCATGTGTCTGGTGTTTTTGGCAGGGGCAAGAGGCCCGCTGTGCCCATATGCAAGCATGCATGTGTCCACGCACATAAAAAATAAATAAATATCTTTTAAAAAGAAAAGAAACTTGGTAAGATAGAAGAAATGGCCAAAGTCCTAGGTACCTACACCTTACCAAGACTAAAGGCTGAAGAAAGAGAAAATCTGAATAGACCAATAAGAAAAATTGAGATTAATTCAGAAATAAAGTCTCAGGACAGTCACTGCTCACTTCCTCAGAGACACTTGAAAAATTACTAATAACTTCAGAAGTTATTTCAAAACTTGAAGAGGTAGGGTTTCTTCCAAACACATCACACAAAGCTTGCACCAGAAAGCACAAAACAACAAAATAGAGAATTAATGCTCTTTTGTTCTCAATTTTATTAACATTTTCCATGATTATAAAAAATAGCCCATGGTAATACCTCCCCCCCTGCCACTTTCCCCTTTGAAATTCCATTCTCCACCATATCTCCTCCCCATCTCAATCAGTCTCTCTTTTATTTTGATGTCATGATCTTTTCCTCCTCTTATGATGGTCTTGTGTAGGTAGTGTCAGGCACTAGGAGGTCATGGATATCCAGGCCATTTGATGTCTGAAGGGAGCATGTTGTAAGGAGTCCTGCCCTTCCTTTGGCTCTTACATTCTTTCCACCACCTCTTCCACATTAGACCCTGAGCCTTGGAAGGTGTGAGCAAAATGTTACTCAGTACTCCAGTCACTTTTTTCCAGCACTATGATACCTTCTGAGTCATCCCAATGTTACTGCCATCTGAAAAAATAAGATTCAGTACCCAAAGTGAGAGTAGTGTTAATAAAAGGGTATAAATATTAAGAGAAGTGCTTACTGGGCAGTTGGATAAGCATAGTATATACATTTTTCCAGACATTAGTAGATGTAACACCCCTAGGGCTCATGACTACCTCTGTTTTAAGTTTTCAGTGTCAGGGATGTGTTCCCCTCCATGGAGCAGGCCTCTAGTCCAATTGGAGGGCAGTTGGTTTCCAACATGGCAGACATGCCACTATTGTACCCGTTGGCTCATTTGGGCTTGCTGGCCAATTATAAGGCTTGCAGTGTCCACTGTTGGGTATCTTCACTGGTGGTATCTCTTTCTCCCATTGAACTACATGTAGAATGGCTTCTTCCATCTTTCTGTCAGCTGGTCTACATGGAGGAGGTTATCAGCTCAGTTCCAGCAGGATTTTTCAGTGGCCTTGCAGCCCAAGCATGTGTGGAGGTTCCTAAGACAGCTACAAATTGATCTACCATGTGAGCCAGCTATAGCACTCCTAGGCACATATCCTAAGTACTCATCCCATTTCCTTAGAAGTACATGTTCAACCATGTTTATTGCTGCTCAATTCATAATAGCTGGGAAATGGAACCAGCCTAGATGCCCCTCAACTGATGAGTGGATAATGAAGTTGTGGCACATTTATACAATGGAGTTCTATTCAATGGTAAAGAAAAATGAAGTTGTGAAATTTGCAGGAAAATGGACGGATCTGGAAAGGATTATACTAAGTGAGGTAACCCAGAAAGCCAAGCGCCACATGTTCTCCCTCATATGTGGATCCTAGCTCCAGATGATTGGGCTTCTGTGTGAGAAGGAAAATACTCAGTAGCAGAGCCAGTAAGTTAAAAAGGAGATATAAAGGGAAGATAAAGGAAGGGAGGATGATAATTAATAGGTTAGTATTGTATATATGTAAGTAGAAGAATAGATTAATGGAGGTGAAAAGGCCCAAAGTGAGGTCAGGGGAAGAGACTAAGTAAAGCTAAGGTGGAGGGAGCGCTAATCAAAATCTAAGAGGATGCAAATAAATCATATGGAATCCTCCAGTTTTAGACAATGGAACACTCAGGAACCATAGATCATTGTTAGAAAATTTGCAGTGCCAGGGATGGAATACCTCCAGTGAGTTCTTGGCCAGAGAGGTCCCTGATGCTCCCAAAACATTATAGGCCATTGCCGAGGCTCTTGGTTTCCCACCAGGAATAGATGGTAAGAGAATTAATGTTCTTGATGAACAGAGATGCAGAAGTCCTCAATGGAATACTTGAAAGCCAAATTCAATAGTATATTAGTTAGATTATTGACCATGACCAATGGTATTCATGCCAGGGATGCAAGATTGGTTCAACATGTGCTGGTCCATAAATATGGTGCCCACATCAATAGAATGGGAATAGAATGAATGGGAATAGAAGCTGCATAATCATCTTAAATGATGCAGGAAAGCAAGCTGATAAAAACCCAACAATGCGGGTGATGACATCCCCAAACAAATAGAAATTATCGTATCTTAGATGGACCTGCACAACTGAGAAATCACTGGATCTTAAAAACACTTGCACATACATGGTTATTACAGGGCTGCTCACCATATTCAACATGGAATCACCACAGTCACCTGTCAACAGGTAAATGGATAAAGACAAAGAAGAAGGGCAGGATGCTCAATAAGTAAAATGTTTGCCTCACAGATATGAGAATATAACTTCCATCCCCAGGACACATGTGAAAAGGGTAGGCAAGATGGCATGCATCTATAATCTCTGTGCTGGGTAAACAGATGGAAGAAAGCCTGGGACTTGCTGTCCAGCCAGACTGTGTACATATATACATATATGTATATGTACATATATATGTACATATATATATATATATATATATATATATATATATATATATGCAGAGAGAGAGAGAGAGAGAGAGAGAGAGATGGGTACATAAATGAACTGGAGAAGATAATGTGAATAAAAATAAACTAGACCAAGAAAAATAAGTTTGATATGTTTTCTATCACATGGGGAAGCTAGAATGAAAAAATAAGGGCCCACTGGGGAGGAGAAACAGAGATAGATAGATAGATAGATAGATAGATAGATAGATAGATAGATAGATAGGGAAGGAGAGTGAGAGAGGATAACAATGGGAGGTGAATATCATCCAAGTATCTTGTATGAATTTTTGACATTGTCAACATAAAACTCATTATTTTGTGTAAGTAATATGTGCTAAAAATGGAGAAGAAATTAGGTATAAAAGAACACACATCAATGCAATGAAGGCAATAAAATAGGCCAACAGATATCATTATACTCAAGTGGGGAAATCAGAGATTTCTCTCTAAAATTGGAAACAAGATAAGGATTACCTCTTAAAACCCCTTCATGTCACATAGTGCCAGTCAAAACCCTACAGAGGACAGGGATGGGTGGTTTATATCTCAACACAATAAAGGCTATATATAAAGCATCTAAAGCCCAAATAATACTTAGTGGTGAAAGACTCAAGGAGTTCCCACTGAGATCAGGAACAAGACAGAGGCGCCCACTCTCACCACTGCTCTTCAACATCGTACTGGAAGTACTAGCCCAAGCAACAAGACAGGAGAACAAAATAATGTGGATTCAAATTGGAAAGGAAGATGTCAAGTTAGGCTTATTTTCAGATGACATGACCCTATACTTAAGTGACTAAGAAGTCTCCATCTCAAAACTTCTAAATTAATCATAATTTGTTCAGTAAGGTGGCAGGATATAAAACTAACACACAAAGATCAATAGTTTTTCTATATGCAAAGGACAAATATACAGAAAAAGAAATTAGCAAGGCTGTCCCATTTTTAATAGCATTAAAAAAATTAAATACCTTGGAATTACACTAACCAAGGATGTGAAAGACCTATATAATGAAAACACAAAACACTCAAGAAAGAAATTGAGGAGGACCTGCAAAGATGGGAACCTCCTATGCTCCTGGATAGGTAGAATTCATTATACAGATTTAATGTAATGTCCATAAAAATCCTAGCATCATTCTTCACAGAGATAGAAAAAAAAATGATCTAAAATTCATATGGAATGGCAGCAGGCCTCAGATATCCAAGCATATCGTCAGCAAAAGAAACACTTCTGGAGGCATCACCATACCTGATCTAAAGCTACATTACAGAGCCATAGTAACAAAACCACCATGGTACTGGCATAAATACAGGAATATAGACTAGGGCTGTAAAAATGGCTTAGCAGTTAAGCACTTTCCTGTGAAGCCTAAGTACCCCAGTTCGACATTTGATTCCCCAGGACACATGTTGGCCAGATGTGCAAGGGGGCACATGCATCTGGAGTTCGTCCACAGTGGCTGGAGGCCTGGCATGCCCATGCCCATTTATGCCTCTTTCTCTTTCTGTCTGTCACTCTCAAATAAATAATAAAAATAAACAATTTTTTTAAAAAAAATTAAAACAATAAGAAATATAGACCAATGGGACAGAATTGAAAACCTAGACTTAAGGTCAAGTAACTACAGCTACTTGATCTTTGACACAGGTACCAATGTGTGGTCTCACTCATCTGAGGTTCCTGATGTGCATCAGCCCAAGTTGTTGACAGACCTGACAGGCAACTTGAGGCTCAGATGAAAGGGAGGGAAGGACTTGGGGAGAGTGAAAGGGGGGGACATAAAACTTAAACCAAAATGAACTGGTACATGAGAAACCTTGAAGATAGACCAAAAGTATGAACCCTCAACATGAGCATGTGGGGAGTACTTGAAAAGAAGGGTCCTGGGGAGGGTGGGATGAAACCTAACATTATTTTTTTTTTCCTTTTTTTCTTAGCTCTGATTTTTAACTCTCAGTACTAGGATGCAGCTACTACACACAATGAGCTGTTGATCGGAGAGACCTACAACGTCCCCCAAACAAGACAGACTTCTGTCAAACACTTGATCACCCGCCTGAGGTAAAAGGTAAGACCCTACAGCTGAAGACACCATATGCTGCCGCACTGAACTTGGAGACACCTGGCTGGAATCCTGAAGACAGCCAGTCCCCAGACAGTTAGCCTGTCTAGTCCTGGAAAGCGCTACATGAGCTACTGGGGGAAAGTGGCCAACAATGGTCTGAGAAACCAGAGGTCTAAGCTACTCAGAAGCAAACACCCTGACAGGATGTGCACGCCAGTGCAATAGTGGCTCACAGTCTTGGTGTGTAAACAATAGCTTTCTGATTGGCTAAGAGATCTGCTCAGAGGAAAGAAACCCATATATGGAACTGGAAAACAGGTCAGAATCCTATACAAACAATGATTTTGCTCTCCAACGTCAAGTTCCTACTAATCTTGGGCTAAAAGAGGGACTAGACCTATCAAATTCTCTCTGAATTAATAATGCCTATCCCATTTAACCTGTGATGACTTCATTCTCTGTTGGAGAATCTGCTTTTCTTTTTCAGAAAGGAGTGAAACCCGAGGAGATGAAGGGCCCCTCACACATCAGCCAGGCCCCAGCTGAAACCACAGAGGAAGTGGGGAGAGGAGCAAGAGCGCTGCTTCCATGGAGAACCTGATAGCACCAGGGTATGGGAGGCAGACACTGAGGACACTCAACGCCTACCAAAGCAAAGATCCAGGTTCCTAAGAGCCCATCACTGAAGTAGACTTAAAACACACCCAACCGGCTCAGGAATTTTGCAGAAGAGGGGGTGGAAAGATTGTTATAGCTACAAGGTGAGACATCATGCCCAGAAGCCCCGACTCTCCCCAGTGACTGACTGCTGCTCCCATAACGCATAACCCACAATCCCCTTGTGGATCACCTGCGACTCCAATGAGGAGGGCCCCCTTTGGGAAGGGGACTGGGATGAGGGTAAGGACAGTGCCAACATGTGATGTTCCCATACTAAATATGTCCATAATTAATAAAAAAAAATTTAAGAAATAAAAGGCACCAAAATTAGAAAGAAAATTGTCCAATTGATACTGTTTGCAAATCACAAAAGCCCAGGGCTGGGAGTGTGGCTTAGCCAGTGAAGTACTTACTGATTACTCACAAACCCTTGGTTTCCACCTTTTGCACCGTACAAACTAGGTTTCGGAAGACTTACCTGTCATCCCAGCCACCCAGGAAGCCGGGAGGTGAGAAGTTCAAGATCAGAGCTGTCACACAAGTGTAAGGACCTGCATTCTGATGCCCAGAACCCAAGCCAGAACTGGACGCTCTAGCACATGTGTCTGCAAGCCCACTGCAACTCTGGCAAGAAGGGAAGTTCAGACAAGACCTGCTTCCATGAGCCCACAGGACAGCTGACTTGTCAAATGCAGTGGTGAGCAAAGATAAACTGCTTCAAACAAGGACCAGTGCCCGAAGCCATCCTCTGACACCCACCTGTGCATCATGGGACACACACACCTGCACTCACACACATGAACACACACACACAACCAAAAAAAAAAAATTTAAAGGAAGCTCAAGGTTATCCTCAGCTACACAGGGAGTTTAAGGCAGCCAGGGATGCAAGAAACACTGTCTCAAAAAAAAAAACAACAACTTCACAAAATTCTGTTGGAGCTGATAAATAGATACAGTCATGTTGCAGGAACAAGGTCAATGTATAAAACCAGTGGCACCTGACAACAGCTGCAAGATACCTAGAAATAAGCTTCACTAGAGAGGAGAACAATCTGTACAATGAACACTGAAAGTTGTTGATGAAAAGTGGAGACAAAAACAAAACAGAAATATATCCCATGTCTACAGATTGATTGAATCATTATTTTTTCAATGTCCACATTACCTGAAGAACTTTACAGATTTGACGTAATCCCCAACAAAATAACAAGGGCATTATTCACATAACTAGCCAACTAACCCAATGAAAGATTATGTAATCACACCAAAAAAAAAAAAAAAAACAGTCAAAGCGAACTTGAGCAAAAAGAACAAATTAAAGGTGTTACATTATCTAACTTCAACATATACCAAAAAGCCATAAGCATAAAAACGGCATAGTACTGACATGAAGCGGACATGAAATAAACCAATGGAACAGAATAGAGCCTCCATGCCTCTGTAGCCAACTAGTTTCTATAGTTGTTCTAAGAAAATAAACTGCAGGGATACGTGCTTACTGTATATCATGGGGGTTAGGGTTAGGATCCCAACCTCCCATGTAAATGCCAGGTGGGCATGGTAGCCTACTTGTCATCCTAGTGCCCAGAGGGGCAAGACGGCTGGCTAGACCACTTGAAGTAGCAGGTTCTGAGGTCAAGTGCGAGGTCTTGCCTCAACAAGTTGGAAAGTAGAAGAGGAAGACACATGACAACAACCTCGGGCTTCCACATGACCATGCGCATGCACATGCCCACATACATGCCCGTGGGCACACACACACACACACACACACACACACACAATTCACAACAATTAGAATATGCACTTGAAACAGAACAAAACCGCCAAGCATGTGCCTCTAGCCACTGGGCAATCTCTCTAGCCCAAAACTGCCAAGCGTGTGGCTCTAGCCACTGGGCAATCTCTCTAGCCCAAAACTGCCAAGCATGTGCCTCTAGCCACTGGGCAATCTCTCTAGCCCAAAACTGCCAAGCGTGTGGCTCTAGCCACTGGGCAATCTCTCCAGCCCTGAGAATGGTTTTCACTCAAGTGGGGCTGGGCCTGGCACAGCAAGGTGCCACTCACAGGAGCCCCACCAACAAGGAGAATTCCAGTGTGGGAGAGATGTGAACTTACATGTAGTCTAAAGAAAAAAAGTGAAAGGGAAATCCAAGGAGTGCTGGTTTGTATGGATTGAGACTTCCCAGTTCAGATGAAGAATGAAGGGAGGGAGCTGACATGATTCTCTGATTCCGTTCCCCTGTGCCCCACATCCATTTTGCCCCTGCTTCCATCCAGGGCTCCCACATGCTGCCTAGGGGTTCATTCCAAGCTCATCCTTAGAGCCTGTTATGGTACCGTCCAGCTGGCCCCTGCCACAAACACAGCAGGGACGAATGCAAGAGGGGAAAGAAATGCGAGGTCTTAAGTTCACTGGTCCTTGAGGACCCTTCTCTACACACCAGCAGGGCAAGACCCTGGTGACAGTCAGCTGTACTAAGACACAGGCAAGGGGCAGAATGGCTGCTGCTGGGAGCACTCTTCCTTTGTTCTTAACTGCCAGTGCTTTTCTGGGATTCATTAACTACCCAAGCCTTGAACCTCTGCCTGATGTGCCTGGCTTCCTCCTGCAACCTTCAGTGTCATTGCTTATCCATGAATATGCATTGTACAAGAGAAGAAGGAAGGAGACGAGCTCGCGAAGATCCACTGCCAGGAAGGGGCCTGTGAAGAGAAACGCGACGGAGCAAGGTTTGACAGACGTGCAGTCCGATGAGCTGGTCTTAGTTAAACGTGGCAAAGAGAAAACTCATATGAGGAAGAAAAATGTTATATTTGACTGTGCGTGCCCATTAGTGACGGGGGTCGCTGAGGCAAGTCGCAGAGCAGCCCTCCACAGAGGCAGGAAGACAGCACTTGCAACGACAGTCACCGATCTCTCAGAATTCTGACCTTCGTTTTGACAAAGCAGTGATTTCTCCTTGACGTTTAGATCAGTTAAAAGATGGTGATATTCCAGACACTACCTAGTGTCTCTCTCTCCTTCATAACAGTACAAAGTCCTTGCCCCAAATATTACTGCTGTCCCCCAAATGATAATAACCTCTTTAATCCCCCTCTGCCATCAAGTTGTGAGGTTAGACCTCTGGACAGTACTTAGAGAAATTCTTGGCACTAGAAGGGGGAAAATTTTTAATTTGAGCAACAGATGGACAATTGCATATTTCATTGTGGCTGGCAGCCTGCCTTTTCTTAAAAAGGCATTCATGAGCCTGCCAAGGGGGCCTCAGGTGCTCCTGGCTGGTTCTCACTAACCAGGGTGGGCATGGGTCCAAGGCTTCCTCTGTGCCGTGCCCTGCTGGCATCTTCAGGTTTGCTGCAGCCCGAGGACCTGGCCTGGCTCTCGGCCAGAGAGACGGATTTGTACAGTCAGTCAGCGCCACTGACCGGGCCTGGCCCAGAGACGGTGCTGTAAGTGCCCCGGGCGGCGGGGCGCTGGAGCCTCCTCCCACAGGGGCACGCGAGACGTCCCGGGCCTCTGGCTCCTGCCTCCTGCCCAGGCAAGTGCAGGCGCTCGTGCTCTGCCTCCTACCCCCATAGACCCACCTCCTCACTATAGCAATGCATGGGCACCCCATGCCACCCCTGATCTTCCCAGAACTCCCTTCTTCCCTGCCTTAGACAAAACCTAAGTGCCCAGTAACCCTGGGAGACACCACAGCCACACCTTCTTTTTGTCTGTCTCCGCCTCCATCCTGGGAGCATCCCGGGCAGAGATTACATTGGTATCTAGAGCTGTCCTATGTGGAGCCAGTTACTACCAGCACAGGGTGGAAATATGCTGAGTCGTGGTGCCAAGGTCTTCTCCTTTCATCAGCGGCTTTTCCACACCACCATACCACGAAGCAATGCACACTAACCATCTGAGATCCCCAGAAAGCTTCTTCCAGAATCTAATGATACATCTCTCAAATTCAGACAGAATCCTCCCTTATGGAAATCAGAGCCTTGGTCGGCCATGCACTGACGACTTTACAGACGCAACATGACGGCCCGCAGGCCTGGCAGGAGTGGGACGCGGAGCAAGACCTCCTGCTGGCACTCCCCGTGGTGTGCAGGAAAGGGGCCGGGCAGCACCCACCTAGCCAGGAACTCCCTCTGTGCTGCCCAGGTCACGGGCAATCCCACTGCTCCGAAACCACTGTGGCGCCTCGTTTTCTGTTTGGGTTTCCTTAGAACCAACATAACAGAAGGGCTTCCAGAGTGAGGTTGCACATCATGCAGTGCCCCAGAGTGACTCTCCTGATCACAGATCCCAGGAAGATGGTCCAGCGAGCTCCAGGACTCTCTTCCCACTTGTCATGAGGATACATCGTGGAGCTTCCACTGCCAAATGAGGCAGGTCTCCACCTGAAGCCAGGTCCATCTTTCCTTGAAGAAGCATTGAGTCATGATGCTCAGTAGTCTACGTCCCCAGGAGGGATGGGAGAGGGAATCACATACAGCTCCGAGAGCAACCACGGGCATGCACCCCGTCGTCTCCAGGCACACTCAGTCACTTTTCTTTCAGAGTGTCCATCAGTAACCACGCCAATGCTTCCTGTAAATGTGCATTCTGCAGCGCAGAACACGGAGTGCCCTGTGACTGCTCGTCGCTGCCAGGAGCACATGCACTTGCTACAGGAGCCCAGGAACTTGCTCCTCCTCATCTCTCTTCTGCCTTGGAGAAGTGGACCACCCAGGGTGTGGTAGATGCCTCCGTGGTAGAGAACATTGTCCTTGAGGAGGTGAGGGACGAGGACTGTGCCGTTCACACCCGCGGTGTGTCTGAAGCAAGGGGCTAGGACAAGTCGGTGACTGGGGGAAACGACACCTACACTGAGCCCCCGACTCCTGGGCTACTCTTGGTGAGTATGTGTGCTAATCAAGCCAGAATGGCCACTCTAGACAGGAGGAGCGCATGGAGGCTGACTGGTCAGCAGCCCAGGCCTTCTATCACTGGTGGCTCCGTGGCATTCATTCTGTGGTCAGAACACAGACATGTGGAGTAGGACCGGGCATGGCCAGGAGATGCAAGAATGCAGTCAGGCCAGAAACATCACCAACCCCACTCTGTGCACCACGATTGTGCGTGCTGTATGCGCATGTTTGTGTATGTGTGTGCACATACATGCGGAAGCCCGGGGCTGAGTGTCTTCCTCAGTTACTGTCCCCATCTTGTTTTGAGAAAGGCTCTCTCGCTGAGCATGGAGTTCACCAGTTCAATGACACTAGTTTTCCAGGGGGTCCCACTCCCAGCGCTGGTGCTCAGTCACATGACATCACACGCCCACCTCTTACGTGGGTACTAGGGACTGAACTCAGTGCTTCATGCTTACATACCAAGCACCTACCCATGCATCGTTTCCCTATCCTGAGAGTCATGGTTTTAAAACATTAACAGCTTCTTGTAGGAGCAGCTGGAGATGCGAAGCTAAATCTATACAATCTGGTCTTTCTTCATCTTCCTCTTGTTCCTACACAATTCCACAACGCTTGCTCTTGCTCACCCTGGCTCTCTCACTCTCTATCTGGCTCTCTCTCCACTTAAACCAATAATAGAATTTTCAAGTCAGCTGTCAAATCAGAGCCCAGACTGTCAAACCCCAAACCACATCTTCTCTTTAATACATTTACTTTCAAATTTTTGTTCCATTGACCCTAAAACCAAAAATGCTCTGGATAATGAGTGGGTTTCTTGACTAAGCATAATAAAAGTGCACACCTTTCTTTTTCTTCTGTGAGGACAGAGTTTCATTTCTACTTTTATGACTATATTCATTTATTCATTCAGCTACTCGACTAACCGACCATTCGTCACATACATTCATCACACACTCTTCCCAGATACTGATGATTCTGCCAGATACTGATGCAATAGCTGGTGTGTCACATGACCCATTAGTTCCAAATGCATACCAACTAAAGGGCAGTTTACAAACACTCATGGGCACCCAGGTGATGGTATCACAGTTGATTGGCCTGGCATTGCCACCAGAAGGGCCACCATTATCAAGGTGTCACAGTGCAACACTGTAAATAACAGGAAGTGCTCCAACCCCACCAAACCTCACAGCCAAACATCCTCAATTGGCTAAACAAGCTGTCTACCTCATCAAGAGTTGCCGCAATCCAAGCCCAGAGTACCAACGTTAAAGGATGGGCTTTCCTTCCTGCTTCAATGTCTGTCTTCCAGATCAAGATCCTCAGAAGAGGGCTGGAGAGAGGACTTAGTGGTTAAGGGCTTGCCTGTGAAGCCTAAGGACCCCGGTTCAAGACTCAGTTCGCCAGGACCCATGTTAGCCAGAGGTACAAGGGGGCGCAGGCGTCTGGAGTTGGTTTACAGAGGCTGGAGGCCCTGGTGCACCCATTCTCTTTCTCTCTCTCTCTTTCTCTCTCTGTGTCTATCGCTCTCAAATAAATAATTTAAAATAAACAAAAAATAAGAAAAAAAAACTTTTTAAAAGAGATCCTCAGAAAACAGCACATGGAAAGAGTCCCCAAGAACAGCACAGGAAGGAGCTGATTCCATGCGGAAATCATGGAAGGGGAGTGCCCGCCTTTGAGCTTTAAGACAGGCTCAAACCCCACAGCCTAGCAGGCAACTCCACTCACGGCCTCACAAAGCCCAGCTTTCAAGTCCACTGCCCTGGCCAGGTTCACCAGCCTCTCTTCATCTCAGTCAGTGTCAACCTACCCACCTTCCTGCCACTAGCTGTGGGGCACCACACCCTCATCCCAAGCCCAATCCCCCCACACAAATCTCTCTTGGCCCAATTCCCAAAACACACCCACAAACCAATCCCATCTTACACCTGTTTACTGACCACCTGGGAGGATGCCATCAGCTATGTCCAGAAGAGTGATGTTGTCTCGGATGCCAAGCACATGCCCTCGGCTGTCCCGTCTCCACACACCTCACACTATGCGCAGGCAAATCACACTGCTGCTTCTTACTTTCTTTTTTGTATGTGTGTACGTGTAAAGTGTGTGTATATATGAGTGTTTTACACATATGTATGCATTTATATGTGTGGGTATATAATTAAACTTTTTAAATTTACATCTTCCATGATTGTAAATAATAGCCCAGGGTAATTCCCTCCCTCCCCTTTTCCCGTTTTAAAACTCCACTCTCAATCAGTCTGTCTTTTATTTTGACATCATCATTTTTTCCTCCTATTATGATGGTCCTGTATAGGTAGTGCCAGGCACTGTGAGGTCATGGATATCCAGGCCATTTTATGTCTGTAAGAGTAATTGTAAGGAGCCTTAAATTCCTTTGGCTCTTACAAGAGAGCATTCATGCACATGTGTGAGTATATGCTTGCATGTATGTGTGAAGACATGTGGGGGTAAGACATCAACACTGAGGATCTTCCTCAATCATCTCCAACGTGTTTGTTCAGTCAGGGTCTCTCACAAAACCTAGAGTTCCCTATTTGATTAGCCGGCCAGGTGCTTCAGAGATCCACCTCCTGAGCACTGACATTACAGGTGTGAGGCACAACACCAGTGTTCTGTTTGTTCTGAGAACTGATAACAGGCCCTCAGGTTTGCACTGGGATTACAGGTGTGCACCATCACACCCGTGTTCTGTGCGTTCTGAGATCTGATCACAGGCCCTCAGCTTGCACTGGGATTACAGGTGTGCATCACCACACCCGTGTTCTGTGCGTTCTGAGATCTGATCACAGGCACTCAGGTTTACACTGGGATTACAGGTGTGCACCACCACACCCGTGTTCTGTGCGTTCTGAGATCTGATCACAGGCCCTCAGGTTTACACTGGGATTACAGGTGTGCATCACCACACCCATGTTCTGTGCGTTCTGAGATCAGATCACAGGCCCTCAGGTTTAAACTCGGATTACAGGTGTGCACCACCACACCCGTGTTCTGTGCATTCTGAGATCTGATCACAGGCCCTCAGGTTTACACTGGGATTACAGGTGTGCACCAACACACCCATGTTCTGTGCGTTCTGAGATCTGATCACAGGCCCTCAGGCTTGCACTGGGATTACAGGTGTGCACCACCACACCTGTGTTCTGTGCGTTCTGAGATCTGATCACAGGCCCTCAGGCTTGCACTGGGATTACAGGTGTACACCACCACACCCGTGTTCTGTGCGTTCTGAGATCTGATCACAGGCCCTCAGCTTGCACTGGGATTACAGGTGTGCATCACCACACCCGTATTCTGTGCGTTCTGAGATCTGATCACAGGCACTCAGGTTTACACTGGGATTACAGGTGTGCACCACCACACCCGTGTTCTGTGCGTTCTGAGATCTGATCACAGGCCCTCAGGTTTACACTGGGATTACAGGTGTGCATCACCACACCCATGTTCTGTGCATTCTGAGATCAGATCACAGGCCCTCAGGCTTGCACTGGGATTACAGGTGTGCACCACCACACCCGTGTTCTGTGCGTTCTGAGATCTGATAGCAGGCCCTCAGGCTTGCACTGGGATTACAGGTGTGCACCACCACACCTGTGTTCTGTGCGTTCTGAGATCTGATCACAGGCCCTCAGGCTTGCACTGGGATTACAGGTGTGCACCACCACACCCGTGTTCTGTGCGTTCTGAGATCAGTTCACATGCCCTCAGGTTTAAACTCAGATTACAGGTGTGCACCACCACACCCATGTTCTGTGCGTTCTGAGATCTGATCACAGGCCCTCAGGCTTGCACTGGGATTACAGGTGTGCACCACCACACCCGTGTTCTGTGCATTCTGAGATCTGATCACAAGCCCTCAGGCTTGCACTGGGATTACAGGTGTGCACCACCACACCCGTGTTCTGTGCGTTCTGAGATCTGATAGCAGGCTCTCAGGCTTGCTTTAGTGACTAAGCCATCATCCTCCCCACTGGTTGTTCACTCTTGAAACTCCAAACCACATTTCTTTCACACATATACTTTCAACCTTCTTTCCATTGACCCTAGAACCAACAGAGCCTTGGGTAATGCTGGGGTTTCTTTACAAGACATAGCAGAAAGCAGACACCTTTTTTTTTCCCTCTATAATGCACACTTTATTCAGCTGATCATCCCGACCATCATCCTAGAGCCCTGGACTATTGGGCCCTGTGCCACCTCCCTACAGCACACCCATCTTTTCCTTCTCATCCCACCCAGGGACCTGTGGCCTTGCACCTGTCACACCTCTACTTGGGTCACTTCTTCCCTCCACTGACTTTTTCTCTTTGCTACTTGTTTACCCCCAGCCCCAAGGCCAGAGCCTGGCACTCAGACAGCATACTATCCCTACTTGTTGACTGAGTGGATGTCTGCCCCAGGTTGTTTTGTCCTGAGGCTCCTTGTGAGAGTAGCTGAGGACCCATGTTTGAAGACCAACTCACGCTGGTAGAGGTCATGGTGAGAACGAGTGACATGGAGCCATGGAGTAGCTAAAGCTGTAAGAGTCACCCTGTGGTGGGTGTCCTGAACCCTGTCCACTAGACCCTGTGGTGGGTGTCCTGAGCCATGTCCACTAGACCCTGTGGTGGGGGTCCTGAACCCTGTCCACTAGACCCTGTGGTGGGTGTCCTGAGCCATGTCCACTAGACCCTGTGGTGGGGGTCCTGAACCCTGTCCACTAGACCCTGTGGTAGGTGTCCTGAGCCATGTCCACTAGACCCTGTGGTGGGTGTCCTGAACCCTGTCCACTAGACCCTGTGGTGGGTGTCCTGAGCCCCATCCACTAGACCCTGTGGTGGGTGTCCTGAACCCTGTCCATTAGACCCTGTGGTAGGTGTCCTGAGCCACATCCACTAGACCCTGTGGTGGGTGTCCTGAGCCCCATCCACTAGAGCAGAGCACGACGCCACAGCACGTTCCTGACACGGTAACCAGATGCTCTGAGAGAGACAGTGTCCATAGACCTGTCCCCGCAGCTGTTCAGCGTCCCGTCACAGTTTGGGTGAGAGTGGCTGGTCATGTAGCTCAGCAGCAGACGACTCAGCAAGAATGCACGAGGCCCTGGGTCCATCCCAGCACTGAAAAACAATTAAAATAAAATGACCTTGTGCAAGAAATGTGGATTCTGGTTTCAGAAACCAAATAAGAGGGAGAAGGAAGGGGAATGAAGGGAAGGAAGGAAGAAATGGAGGAACAGGATGAAGAGGAGGAGGAAGAACATCTCCTTGGGTCAACTGCATGGCCCACAGTTAGCACTCAGCTTGGAAAAGATGTCACTGTTCTGTGCCACCAGCAAATTGCCACAATAACTTGCTCCGTCCTTCCCGGGAGCCCCTCTGTCTTTCCCAGGGGAAGAAGTCCTGAGTCCAGGCCAACAGGGCTCCATCACCAACTCCTCCCACACCCAGCCCAGTAGGTTCCAGGTCAAGGGCTTCTGCTCGACACTCCTCTTGCCAGAAACCCAGCCTTCATGGAGGCATCGCTGCAGAATGATAGGGATGTCCTAACACAAGACCCACATAGCAGATGCCCCAGGTGAGCATTTCAATATGTTAATTTGGAGAAGTGTCCATCAGATTTGTCACCATCACTTTCAGAGGCTCCATCGGTCAGTGGCAGCCTGAGCACAGAGGTACTTTATACAGGCCAGGCGCAGTCCTTGGGAAGGCAGGCAAAAGGGACGGGTGCGTCTGCAGCTGCCCCCACCTGGTCGGCAGCTGAGGCCAGTGAGTTCGTTCTCCTGCTGCCCCCATCCCTGCTGTGTCCTGAACCTGATCCAGACCCCAGCCCCCCGACAAGCCCAGCTCTGACTTCAGCTCACCGCTGACTGGCGCTGCTCTCAAGGCTGTGCATCCCGGGCCGTCTTAGTCGCCACGTCTTCCTTGCCAGTGGCGGCTGATACCAGGGCTTGGTCCTCCTGCTCCTTGTGGCAGCATCGGGCACTGTGTGTCTCTCACAGATGAAATCAGTGCTTGAAACGATACACGGGCTCTCCTGAAGGAGACAGTGTGAGGCCCTGACTCCTGCTTTTATCCACAGAGGAGGCCCTTTGAAGTTCCCACATCTTCCTTGCTACCTTCTGACTGAATCCTATCAGCTATGGTGACTTCGAGTGAGGATCTCCTGGGAGTGTCCCTGGGATAAGCATGGTCTTTGTCACCTGAGGACTGGCCTCTAGAGAGCAGGCCAGCCAAGAAAGGGGTGACGATGACACAACAAAGCCCGTAAGTCAGCACAGGGAAGAGATCACACACCCACACATGCATGCGCGCGCACACACACACACACACACACACACACACACACACACAGCCGTGGTGGCTTCCACGGGCCAACCCTTGTGGACAGATACACTCCTGTGGGAGCTTTGACTCTGGGTTGTCTGACGCACCCAAAGGTGACGAAGCCCTGGTGGAAGGTGGGGGGCAGTACCTCCTTGCCAGTAAACAGTTTGTAGCAAACCATCCACAATATGAAAATGTATTTAATGCAATTAATAATTTAAGAAGTGAGTGCATGTGCTCTCAGAGAGTTAAATGCTTGTCACAGTGATCGATGGATGCCTCTCCACCGATACGTTCCCGATGAAGAGCACAGGGATTTTGCAACTCGCTTTGACCTTGGGTTGCTGGATATAGGAGGCAGATTGCAGAGGCAGGCCGACTTAAGGAGGAACAGTGCGTCCGCTCCCAATTTACAGCCCTTTCCCCAATTAAAGGACTGTAAAAACATTAAAATTAATGCAGTCTTAACTCCTAGAGCAGGCCCTACTTTCTTAATTAGTGCATAATTATTCAGTTTTTGATATCCTGGAAAATTATCACATGGAAATTATTTTAGGCACAGTAACAATAGCACAGGCTCCCTCCCCCAGCTCTATTAACATGTGGAAGTAATTAACACTTTATTACAGTGAAAATACTATTACTGGCTATGTTTAATGACTTTGGCCATTGCATCCTAAGCAGGAAGTTCAAAATGCTACGGAGTGATGGTTTTCCAGAAATACATCACCAATGACTCGCAAGGATTACGACGGTTTGAGCTGGCTGCATTTAAGCTCGCGCGACCACCGACATCCAGTGACGGAAGGCTCAGTGGGCAAAGAAACGTAGTTTGGCATGAGCTCACAGGAGAGGGCACACAACGGTCATGTGGGCACTGCCTGAATAGGCAGCCTGGGCCCACTTTCTGCCATATCCTGCTGTTAGTAAGACAGTGCCCCTCTGCTGCGCTCAGGGGCACTGTCAGTGAAAAGCCAAGCCGTCGGAAGTTCAAACTATTGGAAAACATCACAGTTAAAGGTCTCCAGCTGAACCTACTGGAAACGATCACAGAACTTACTGTGCCTCTGCTCCGGAAGTATGGCAGGGTGGTTGGAGTCGGATAAAAAGACAGAAGCGCCTGTTCCTACAGGAGCCAGAGCCCTGCTTTCATGGACTGGTGACAAGCACAGTTTACAATGATACTTTGGGTGTGCTTTCTGTGGCTGTGTGTATACATGCTCACACATGTAATCACACGTACGTGTGCACACGCAAGCCCATATGCATGCATGTGTTGAGGCAAGAGGTTGACATCAGATATCCAAACAAGCCCCTCACTTGAGCCCAGAGCTTGGCTAGTACAGCTTGTTCGCCCGGTGCTTTCCTGCCTCTGCCCCGAGTCCTGGGCTTATGGGAAGCCACTGGGGTCCTCACCCAGTATTTATGCATGTGATGAAGTCGGGTCCTCAAGCTTGGCAGTTGCTTTATGTACTGAGCCATTTCCCCAACCCGATAATACTTTATGAAGGCAGAAGGAGAGGACGATGTACGCATGCTCACAGTGAATATCCCAGTGTGGCAGAAGAAAAAAAAAAAGCAGTGAGTC
Source organism: Jaculus jaculus (assembly GCF_020740685.1). Lineage (NCBI taxonomy): Eukaryota > Metazoa > Chordata > Mammalia > Rodentia > Dipodidae > Jaculus > Jaculus jaculus. The sequence continues at coordinate 4,503,882 of NC_059102.1, read as the reverse complement.
TCCTTGAGGCTGCTTTCGCACATGTGGCTAGAGGACCTCTCAGAAATGTCATTTTTCACCATGTGCTCAACCAGCAACAGAGAAATGCCAGCTTCATTTTCTTAAATTTTACTTTCTTCAAAATCGTGTGGCAATGTCTGTGAGAGACGCAGAATGGAAGAGCTGCCATGAACAGCTGGGGTGAATGCACAGGAAGAAAGCACCTGACCTGCTAGAAGCTTCCTCCATGACCTACTCCACTGGGCATGGATAGTGCCCCCATGAGCTCACTGCAGCCAAGCTGGCAGCTCGCTAAGATTGTCATGGAGGCCTTGGACACTGAAGGCTTGGAGGCAGGGCTCTTTGGGGAGATGGTGGATCTTTAGGAAGTCAGGCATAAATAACTGGAGGAAGTAGGTCACTGGACATGTGCCCCTGAGAACTTCACCATCTTGCCCTTCTCGCTGCTCCTCCTCCTTCTTTACCATGAGGTGAGCAGCTTTTCCCAGCACACACTCCCTGGCATGATGCCCAGGCTCACATCAGGTTCACATCAATGGAAACTGCCAACCATGACTGAGCCCAGTGAAACCATGAACCAAAATAAACCCATCCTCCTTGAAGTTCTGATGTCAGGTGTGTTGTCATAGCAACAGCAGTCCAATAATGCTGCTTCTGAAAACTTCCCACCTACTTTTTTTTTTTTATTTTTTCCTTTTCTTTTTTCCTGACATGTTTTTCTCTTTGTTCCCATATAGGTGTCATTTGGAATAAAAACATCTGGAAACATGTCTGAGGACAACCACCATCTCCTCACTGACAAATGCATCAGGCAGCTTCAAGCTTCTGCAGTCCTGACTGAGGCGCCGCACAGTGGAGCTGGAGTTCTCAGAGCCCCCCACCGCCGCCCCTGGGTCAGCGTCCTTGAGGAGAGCCGTGGCTCTTCCGTGAGACTCAAGCTCGCCCTGCGGAGAAGGTAGCAGTGTGGGGCTGGGAGGGGGCAGCTACTCTCCACTCTTTCATGTCTGCAAAGCGCATGCGTCGGGCACCACAAGCAGCTCTCTAGCAGCCCAGGCGGAGCCGTCCCTTCTCTGACCACCACACCCAGGGCTCTGAAGTTCTCTGTTACCTCATGAAAAGCCCACGTAGGACTGCTAAACCCAGCTCACAAGTTCCATGGTGAAAACGCAGCTCACAAATTCCATGGTTCTTGCAGGCAAGGACTATGTCCCAGGCTCTTCTGGGCTCTTCAGACGCTGGGAATATTGGTGGACACATCCTGGTGGTCGGCACTGCAAGATCATAAGAGGGGCCACCAGAGTCAGAGGAGAGGGCAAGGAGAAGCCTGGCCAATCCCTGATAGGCTGGGCCACCGTGGGCAGCTTACTACCCTCTCAGCATCCTGGTGCCTGGAGGAATCTGGGAGGTGCTTGCCTTACAGGGCTGTTGTGCAGTTAGAAGATTCCTATTCTAACACACTGGCAGAGTCATGGCCAGTAGAAAAGGCATTCCTCAGGCATGCTGCTCATCTCATCATGGTGGTTGCCATGGTGGTCTCCATAGTTGTTGCCACTACTACGACTACATCCACACCACTGCATAACCCAAGTGCAGTGACCTGTATATGGAAGACAGTTAATGCAGTGCATATCCCAGCAGTCCACCACCACTCCCCAGGCTGCCTGGCTGCGTCCAGCAGGACTCGCTCAGTCAGGCTCTCTGACTGCCACTTGCATTTTCTACCTAATTTCTGTCTTGAAAATCTTGCTCATGGACACAGGCAGAAGGCACAGGGCTGTTGCACACCTATGACCTGCTGGAGCCCATGGAGGGCTCACGGGAGCCTGGGAGACAGGACAGACAAGAGTTTGTCTGCTGGACCAACCACAGGGAACAGGCCCAGACCAGAGCTATAGCAAGGAAGGGCAGATCCCCTTCCCCACCCCTGGAGGCCTCTATGAGGCAGAAGACAAATGCAAGACAGTGAAGACATTGGGTAAGGAGGGAAGACAGAAGGGTCATGAGAGGGGCTGAGAGACTGACCTGTGCTCCGGGGAGACCCGTGAATGAATGACCACACCAGCGCTGCTCATAATAGAAAATCTGGAAATGACCTCTCAGACTGCCCTGGCCAGGAGCAGAGTATATAAATGGTTGCATATTCACATGGTGGAATATTATACAGAAATTAAATGACCACACTGTGGCCACTTCCACCATGGATGAATCTTGAAATGGAGCAGTGGGTGAAAAGGCAGTCCCAGAAGGCTGCCTGCAGAATGGTGCCATTTTTACAGACCCAAGAATAAGCAAAAGGAAATAATGTGCCGTCAAACATGCATACGTTCCTTATAAAACCATGTTTCAAAACTCCATTTCCTTTCCATTTAGAGAGTGGATCTTCTGCGACAAGGAGAGGGAGAAAGTGTGCGGGACAGCGAGAGCTCACGGGGACAGGTGAGTCTGGGCAGTGCTGGGGCTCCTGCGCAAGGAGATGTGACTGCGGCAAGACCCAGCCGCACCGGAAGTGTGCGCTGTGGACCCCTTTAACACACACCAGACAGCTGCTTTTAGAAGACAATGTGAGGGGCGAGAGAGATGGTTACACAGTTACGACGCTTGCCTACAAAGCCTAAGGGCTAGAATTTGATTCCTCAATACCCACATAAAGCCAGATCCACAAGATGGCATATTTGACTGGAGTTCTTTTGCATTTTCTATCTATTTATCTAATTCTATCTGACTCCCACTTGATCTCAAATAAATTAATTCATTAAATATTTTTTATGAAAGACAATATGAAGCAAAGAAAGAGGGAGGTGTTCCAAAATAATTCCACAGCACCTCAGGAACAAGAGCCACGTTTGCAAGAGTTGAACGCTTTCAGCATGCCAGCATTTCTTCTACTGTGGCTTTTATACAGGGTCAAGGATCTCAGATGACCCACCCTTGGCCTTGAGAGACACTTGCCAGCTCGCTAAGTCTTAGGACTTTAGAGCCTCAGGGGCAGAAGTCTCCCTGAGGGCCACTCACCAACCAAGCCAGCCCCACGTCCTGGTGCATTGCTCTGCATTGCTCTGCATTGCTCTTCTGTCTTCTTCCCTGCCTCCACACATTCATTTCCTCCCAGCTGCCAATAATACCGCAGCACCTGTGGCAGAAAGGACCCATGGAGTCAAGGATGCGTGGATCCCTGAGTCCCCTGAAGGAGTCCTATTCAAAAACATCAAGTAACCGCAGCTGAGGGGGAGACTGGCTAGAGCAGACAGCATCACTTACGCAGCGGCGCTTTCTAAGAGGCACGAAAGGAGAAAGCAGACAAGGCCAAGCAGGCGTGGCCTGCAGTCTTCAGAGCCACAGGGTGGATCAGCCGTGATGAAGGCATGACCACCCAGCACTCCACACTGGTAATTGCTGTCACTTGTCTCTTCGCAGTTAGTATGGGGAAACTCTGGCTCCCTGTCTTCCTTTAATTCACTTCATCATGTTGTCTTGTACCAGGCGCTCTCGCCGTTGGGACAAAGTACCTGAGCAGAAGAACTTTAAGGCAGAAGGTTTGTCCTGGCTTACAGTTTGAGATTGCAGCAGGAGCTTGAGGCATCCAGTTGCATTTAACACAAGGGGAAACAGACAGCAGTGAACGCCGGCGCTTAGCTGGCTGTCTCCTTTCCATCCAGCCCGGGACCCCAGCCCATGGAATGGTGCCACCCACAGTTAACAAGGCCCTCCCCACCACAGTTAACCTGAGCTAGGTCATCCTTCAAGGTATGCCCAGCAGCTCCCTTCCTAGGTGATTCTAGGGCCTGTCAGATTGGCAGTCACTACTCTACATGCCAGTGTACTCATGGGGCTCCATCACTAGCCGTCCATCCGAAAAGCCTAGAGCCCACCTGTGACCAGAGGCTGCCTAAGGGACTGCCTCCCTTGGCTGTCGGATTACCATGAACCAGCCACTGTCAACTGCAGCTGTTTTCCCCGAAGATATAAAGGCAGCAATATTATGGCCAATGATTTGCTTATAACATAGAGTCCAGGTTATTTCAAAAGTCCAACTATACTCATGGAAAAAAAAATCATCTCAACACAATTTTAAAACGCCATTGAACTAAGAAAATTACATACCTCAGCCAACTGTTTGACTGCTTTTAATTAAATGCAAATGAGATAATTGACATAAAGTATCATTAGCCAATTATTTTGCTGACATTTTGTCTCTTTGGAGGTGCAACTATTTCCTGCACTGGTCTTTGAAAACATACTTTAGCTCAGTTGGAGCTGGTTATGGCATGGGTAAAGAGCTGGTTAGTGTCAGCTTAACACAGTCAGGGACTTCCATTTGGACATGGCATTCACGTAATAGCAGACATGCCGGATCCCAGAGCAGTGATTCCAGATCCCCTAGCCACCCCTGTAAAAATGTAGGCTGTTAATTGGAAGGAGTTTTGATTAGATATTTTAAATAAAGGAATAAATTAACAATAAAATTGGTGTTGATCTGAGAGTTTAGCAACTAACCTATTAGTTTTCATTTTCAAAATAATCAAACTTTTTATTCTCTTTCCCAAAATGTTCATAAACCCAACAAGTGTACATCTGGTTTGTTGGCAAGATATGGAGGTATTTTCCCATCCATGAAATAATCACAACTTTTAACATGGATCCATACAAGTCTCTGCATTTTATTTATTTGGTTTGTTTATCTATTTATTTTTTGCACACAATGGAATCAGTACCAATAGGTCACAGTAAGCATTTGAAATCTTAGGCTTGCAAAGATCCATTGCTAAATTGATCACACTTCATACACATCTTTTGACACGCAAATAATTCCCCAAGGTCTAAAGTGAATACTCAAATGAGATGAGGAATTCATTTTGGTCTGATGTGGCCAGCCATTCTATATCTTTTCTTAGAGCATAGCCAAAGGTCACCCATGTGTCCTGCTTCCTCTTAGGGAGAGCCACCGCCCTGCTAATTGCCTAGGGAAACAGGCCCGTTTTTAAAAAGATGTACCCTGGGCTGCAGGGATGGCTTAGTGGTTGAGGCATTTTCCTGCAAAGCCAAAGGATTTTGATTCTCCAGGAACCACATAAGCCAGATGCACAAGGGGACACATGCATCTGGAGTTCATTTACAGTGGCTGAAGGCCCTGGTGTGTCCATTCTCTTCTGCTCTCTCTTTCTCTCTCTCTGCCTCTTTCTCTTTACCAAATAAATAAATAAAATATATTTTTTAAAAAGATGTACCCCATCAAGCCTCCATAAGCTAGTATAAAGATTCTATGATGACTGCAAAACTTCCCAGTCCACTTGATTCACACTCTGATTTAGAGCAGCCAGCACTGTTGGGTAAAATGAGCATACAACATGGTACAGCCTAAAAACTATAAGAAGATATTTCTGCTAGAGCCTTGAAACAGTCCTCACACTGGTTTGGTTATTCAAGAGCTGGTCTCCTAGTCAGATCAAAAGCCAGCTTTGTAAGCTTAATATTTTTAACTGTGGTTCTGGGTTGATATATTATCTTGATGAACTAGTCGGCTGCTCCAAGTTCAAATAACTAAATAAAATAAAGCAACAGTTTAGGCTCTTGGCCAGTATATTTAGAACAAAACCAAACTATTTTGCCAGCTTGCCCCAACTACCGCGCTCGGAACCAGAGCAAAGGAGGCGAAGATGTGGCCCTCAGCCCGCCGCGCCTCACGGGGAGCTGCGGCACTGCGCGCCAGCCTCAGCCTGAGGCTGCCACGCGGGCCAAGAGCGCACACTCTGGCTTCCCTGTGGCGCTGACTCCCTCACAAGACGGACATTTCTTTCCTCTCTGGCTGCCAGCTGCTCCTGGAGCTCACCAGCCTGGGTTCTGAAGCCAAGAGTTCACAGCAAGCCTGGCCACATCTCATCCAATCGAAGCACAATTAGTGGGGCAGGTGTGCCTGCCGGGACTCCTCCATACCTGGCGTACGAAGAAGTCAATCACACACCAAGTTCAAGGGCTGGGGCTGGCAGAAGGCCCAAGCTGTCCTAGCGCTGTCTTTCCTGAAGCTGCTGTGTGGCTCTTTCCAGCAGCACCACCACGGGTGGCCCTGGGTGAGGACTTTCCCAGCACCACCTTGACGGCATGGCAGGCTCTCTGGTCAAGTGCGTCCCAGTGGACCTGTGAGCAGTAAGCTGAGCACATGGGGCACACACGCTCTAGAGATCCCCAGGTACATGGGCTCACACCAGGCCCCCTACAAAGCAAGTTCAAGAGATAACCCATTTCTGGACATCTCCCTCTCTTGGTCCCAGAAACCTGCAATCTTTCAGACCAGTAATCTTAGAGGCATAGCTAACTGTTTGCTGGCATTTAGATAGAATGATCATGGACCACACCAAGCAGAAGGAGCTTTTCAAATGTTCTTCCTCAGGAAAAGAAGCCCAGGGTTCTTTGGATCACAGGCTGCTGCCAAGGCAGGAGTGGGGAAAGACGAGCCCAGAGCAGCCTCACGCCACAAAAGCAAGAAGTGCTTAGAAAATGGCACACATCAACACACTGGATCCAGCTTGGAAGGATTCCCATTGGCTGAGCACATCACAGTCCAAACCACAGAATAAATGTAGATAGCAACAGATTAGACCCCATTGATTAAAATAAAAGCCCATGAGTCTGCACTCATAGAAATGACTGAATAAGTCAGTGGGGGAAAGGACCACTTTCTCTCACAATTAGATGCCAAGTAGGAGAGCTAATAATTTTACCATCATCCTTGTAACCATTGGTTCAGGCATAGGCCTCCAGCAGATGGTAAAACTAAGGTGATTAAATTTTCATGAGGAATAGAACATTGACCTTCTCTCAAAGTATCTTTCTCAAAATTATTTATTACTACCAGGCACCATTGTAACCCAGTACTGTTGTTTGAATGTCAAATATCCCTCACATACTCGTGTAGCTGAACACTTGGACCCCAAATGGAGGAGCTGTTTGGCAAGGTTGCAGAACCCTTAGACGGCAGGGCCTTGCCGGAGGAAGTGGGTAACTGGAACATGGGTCTTGAGGTTTGATTACTTGGTTCTGTTTCCTGTTTGCCCAGTTTCCTGATTGTGGCTGCAATGTGACAAGCCAGCTGTTTCTGCTGCCGTGGTGTGAGCACCGTGAAGGACTGCGCCCTCAGAACTGCAGGCCGGAACACGCCTCGCCCTTCCCAAGCCGCTTCCTGTCACAGGTTTGGTCAAAGCAGCCAGTGCACCAAGTCAGCAGTGAAGATCATGTGCATGGGGACACGATGGCCCGGGTCTCCTGAGGCAAGGCTCTGAGAGGAAGACATTCCCTTCTGCAGTATTCCTGCCACCAGTGTAGCAACGGAGAAAAATCATACAGAAAGTAGCAGAAAAACCCACATTGAGGGACTTTTTACAAAATAACTGGTCTGTCTTCTGAAACAGCCACATTGAGCACTACCCAGACTGCCTGGGTCAAAAGGCAGATGTCAGATCTGGTTGAAAATGGACATGTAGCTGGGTGAAAGTTACTCCTCTTAGTTGCTATGCTGTGATATTTTTCAGTGAATTGTCTTGTTGCTATGGCCAAATAACTAACAAAAAGCTCCCCATTTGGGGGAACACAGTTCGTCACTCACTAAAGGAAAGGCCGGTTCATTGGTGACTCGATGGTGTTAGGAACAAGGGGCCAAGACTCAACCTCCTCCCATCTCAGGAAGGTGTACACCTCAAAGACCATTCCCAGAAGCCTACTTCCTCCTGCTAAGACCCGTTTGCCAAACCTCCTGTCAAAAGAGGTGTCGCCCGCCACAAGGGGGGACCAAATATTCCAATGTGTGGTCTCGTAGGGGCATTTCCCACCCAAGCTGTAGTATTGAATGACGGATCATTGACTTATTTTAGGAAGCAAACCCTGAAACATTCTGGAGTAAGGGGCATACTATGTCGTTACACTGTACTCAGGACATGGCGGCTCACGCCTCTCATCCCAGCACTCAGGAGGCTGAGGCAAGAGAAATGAGGAACTCTGAGGCCAGCTTGGGCTGCAGAGTAAGCTCAAGGCTAGCCTAGGCCATGTGTTGACACTGTGTCTCAAAGAAAAGCAAAGAAACAAAAACAAAGCGATTTTGTGTTCTACTATGTGTGTTTGTATGTATGTGTGTGTACATAAACGTGGCGGCCAATGTTTCCATATGTGTGCACTTACCCTGGTTATTCAGAAAGCTTCGGGGTTACCCCGGGGTTACACCCAGGGGTCTCAGCCAGGGATGAGTTCCTCCTTCTGGGGTTCAAGTGGCAATGTTTGGAAGCATTTTTGTTGCTACGCTCGAGCCTTGTGCCATTGGCATCTAGTGGGTAGAGAGCAAGATACTGACTCCCAAGGACAAAACCCTGCCGCTAAACAACCCTCTTGTCCACCACAACCGAGTGGGAAGATTGAAACCCAGAAATTTAATTTGATAGTTGAGAAGAGTGATTCAAGCCCCGGAATATACTGGGAATTCACAATTCCTGTCCTTTTCAAGGCTGATGGCAATAAGCACGGATGGAAACACGGGGGCTGGGAGAGGCCCTGGTGGGAAAGGGCTCACTGCACAGGCACGGAGCCTGATTTCAGGACCCCACATCTGCACAACAGCCAGACATGGCCGTGAGGGCAAGGCAGCAACGGGAGGACCCCCAGGGCTTGCTATCTAGCCAGGCCAGCAGAATCAGTGAGCTGCAGGTTCTGCAGGTTCCTTGCAAGACTCTGTCCCAAGAAACAAAACACAGGAAGACATCCAGAGTTGACTGACCTCTGACCTTCACATGCACGTACCCGCATCTGCACACACACATGTGCCCGCACACAGACATGCACACACATTTAAAAAATGAAGCCAATGGTCTAGAGAGATAGCTAAGTGGTTAAATCACTTGCCCATAAAGCCTAATGACCAGAGTTCAATGTCCCGGGCCCCACTAAAAGCCATTGCACAAGGTGGCCCATGCATCTGGAGTTTGTTTGCAGTGGTTGGAGGTCCTGTGCACCCATTCATTCTCATTCTCTCTCTCTCTCTCTCTCTCTCTCTCTCTCTGTTTCTCAGGGCGTGGTAGCCCACAGCTTCAATCCCAGCACTCTGGTAGCAGAGGTAGGAGAATTGTTGTGAATTTGAATCCAGTCTGAAACTACATAGTGAATAGGCTAGACTGAGATCTCACCTCAAAAAAACAAAACAAAAAAATCAAAGCAAGATTCCTTAAATGAAAAAGTACTTTTTTCCCCAGCTTATCCTATATTCATGGATATGAAATAGATCTATAGCCATTTAAATAAAAATCACCACAAAGTGTCACTTGACTTTTATTTTGTTTTTACAAACACCTTCAAATCTGAAAAGTGAGAATAGATACAATTTTAATTTTTCTAGCTATTCTTTTGACATTGTGTGATTTGAAATGAAGCACACCCATCTATGGCTAGTTAGTTACGAACACTCTCAAAATACTTCCTCTAAAGAATATTGAACTTATAAAACAATAATCTTATTATTATTATTTTTTTCGGCTTTTCACAGTAGGTCTCACTCCAGCCCCATGCCGTCTTAGGCTGACTTCAGACTCCTAAGTGCTGTCATCAAAGGCGCACTCGGCACACCTGCCAATCCTGATGTTTTGGGGGTTTTGTGCTTGTGTTTTCAAATTAGGGTCTCACTCTAGCCCAGGCTGACCTGTAATTCACACTGTAGTCTCAGGATGGCCTCAAACTTATGGCTATCCTCTCTACCTCTGCCTCCCAAGTGCTGGGATTAAAGGTATGTGCCACCCTGCCCTGAGCTGATTGAGATATACATCTATATCTATCTATCTATCAATCTATCTATCTATCTATCTATCTATCTATTAAATCATAGATCTAAATTCAAGTTGATCATAGGGACATGGAAGGAATGTGTCCAGATGAAATAATGTGTTTTGAGAAATAAGCTCCAATTTGGGTCAAACACTGCCACGCCCACCTAACGTGACATGTGATGACACACTTCCGCATCATGCCTGGAAGCCCTTCCCAAACTGAGAATAGGTCAAAGTACAGCTCTTAAGCTCCACTATACCAGGTTCCTTCTATATCATGGAGAAAAATTTGTTGGCTTTTCAGGTTTGGTTATTTGGTTTCCTAAATCGTATTATAACCATCAATGAGGGTTTGTTAATATAATTTCTCTCCATTCCCACTCTCACACTGTCATCTGGAGTCATCTGTTACGTTGTCATCCACCGTCCCCAGGGAACCAGTCTTGCTTGTGTCTTTTCCTTTATCTAACTGCCGCCTGTAAGCACTACAACGCCGTATCTTTTAAAACACGGGTTCCCTTATCGGATTGCTGCTGATGATCGGCGGGCTTATTTTTCTATTCCCAGGGCTAACCCGCATGATGGGGGCAGTCATCCATTATTTACAGAAAACTAACTCTGGGGCTCCTATCTGGAAAACTTTCATGTTAAAACCTACCGTATTTCGCTTTACTCTCTCCCTTTTAGCTCTTAATATAGTTCATGAGATTCCTGTTGTTCTGCAAGAAAATTCTTTTAATTGATCATGGCATGGTGAGAGCCAATGTTACTGCCATTGCTGGACTCGCCAGGTCTGGGGACCAGTTTTCCCTCTGCCTCCCAAGTTACCAGCTCATAGGTGACGACAAAGCTTGCTGTCCTCGGAGGAGGACAAAAGGAGCGGGGCACAGGAGAGCAGACGGTATATATGCGCATGCGCGACGTGAACCTGCCACGCGTCTACCTCGTTGGGTGCACTTTCACTGTCCTACTACATCACTCTTCTGGCTCAATTAAAATAGCACCTTGTTTGCAACCCCAGTGTCCCCTTCCTCAAGACAGTCTCAAAAATATTATAATCTCATAAAGTAGCCCATGAGATGCTCTCAAAGGCACTTGTCAAGTCAATGATGGATGCCCGCGAAGATTCTTGCAAAGTGGCTTTAGAAGTCCCTGATGTCAAAGTTCAACGGCTGAAAATAAAGAGGGACTGTGAGAGGGACGCAGCGCTGGGGGAGAGTCTCCACACCACACAGGTGAGGAGACCCTCGTCTTCAAAGGAAGCCAGCAGTCAGCGCCCCCGCTGCCTGGCCCTGCTGGCGGCCACGACAGACTCGGGCTGTGGTTTTGGAAAAGATGACCTGCCCCAGCGGGGAGGAGCACTGGGAGACCCCACCCCCAATGTGCCAAGGAGGAAACAAGAAGACAAGCCCATTCTGTTCTTCATCAGGGCAAACACAGAAAGAGGTGGGGCAAAGAGGGAGTCTTGGGGTACACATGATGGCCAGGTATGTACAATTCAGGGCACCAGAAGGGTGGGCCCATCCGAGCAGGGCAAGCTGGGAGCAGGGGACCGGAGCCCTCCACCTCAGCTGAAACACCAGGGCTGTGGAGGTGGTCGGACCAGCGCTATTTCTGGTAGCGGAGGACTGATTGACCTGCCTGCAGCCACGCCCCTCAGTCCTAGTTGAGTCATGGACACTTGGTGGACTTCCTTCCTTTCTTACTTCCTTCTCTTTCTTCTTTCTCTCTCCCTCCTTCTCCTTCCTTCCCTCTTTCTTTAATTTCATCATTTTCTTCCAGCATGGACCAAAGAAAAAGAAAGACAGCATGGGGCAACATGGCAAAGATAGCAGCAGGAACCTGAGGGTGCTCTGAGCGCAGAGAGACCGCGCACCTGGTGACGCTCTGAGCGCAGAGAGACCGCGCCTCTGGTGACCGCAGCAGGGCTGAGAGGGGCTCTGAGTCAAGAGCCCAAGTTTGTCTCACAAGAGGAAAAAAGAAAATTAAGAGGCAAGACAAAAAATAAAGAAAGAAGCAAGGCTGACAGATAGAGATGAGCAGAGAAAGAACGAAGTTAGGAGAGGTCAGAAAGGGTTATGCGGACAACAGTGTTTAACTCAAGCCCATGCAGCAAACGGGGAGTGGCGGCAAGTGTGACCTTGCACACACACAAGTGAAAGATTCTCTCTGCACAGAAGGGTAATGAAAATGAAGGAAGAGCACAAGAGAGGAGATAGGAAACATTCTACACACAAAATACACTGGAACCTGGGTGAGATCTCCAATGCCTCCAAAGGACCTTCATCTGCATGGCATGACTTCCACAGTGTACTTGGCGAGTCACAGCTGCGGGCTGGGCTGGCTGCTGAAGAAGTCCACAGCTTCCACAGACGCGCTGCAGACACGAGTATGTTTATACATTGTCTAGCAGGTGATGAAGGATTGCAGCAAGGGTGCAGCAGGCACACCCCGCAGCCTCATAGATAACCTGAGTTTATCTGCACACGACAGAAATGAAAGATGGCCTCAACTCCTTCCCCTGGAACATGAGACCCAGACGACGGCAGAGGTGCATCTCTAAAGATGTCAAAGGGAAACGTTCTGACCTCAGTACAAACCTTCCAAGTTATTTTTCAGTAGTGATACAATTCCAAGGGGAATTTATTAGCTAGATAACTTAATTATTAGAGCAAGGTTAATAAAATCCAATGACCTTAGCCATGCACTTAAAGCAAGAAGGAATGAGAGCAAGCACCTGGCATGATAAAAAAAAAAAGAACAGATATCAATGAATTAAAACACAGAAACTAGGTATGATCAATTCAAAACTGAGTCCCATCATAAAGATCATTATCTTAAAATGTAAACCATTTGAAATTTAGCTTAAAAAAAGATAGAACTTAGGCAGACCAGCTTGGCTAGTTTCCAACCTATCAATGACACACTAAGTTTTAGAATAACATTTGCACAGCAGTGAGCAAGAGATAATTTGCCCAAGTAAAATCCAGAGCATCTGGAAAAGGAAGCCCTCGCTCATCTAGCAGGAACTTTCAAACTTGTAAGCCATGTGATGCCACAGGCAAAACCACACAGCGATGAGCACCTTTCCCACTGCCTCTGGGATCAACAGTCATAAGCTCTCACACCAAGAACTCCTGCTGATTTATAGGTAGGAGAATAAAGCCCAACAAGAAACATGGGTAGAAGTTTGGACAGAAAACAGAAGGGAACATTCAAAGTACTGAGTGTTTGTTAATTGCCATTGTCCACTTGACTGAATTTACAATGACCACACAGACACCTCTGAGCACATCTATGAGGGTGCTTGCGGAGAAGTTTAACTGTAGGGAAGACCCAGGCTGATACCCAGAGACTCCATCACAGGGGCCCAGGTCCTGTCGCTGAATAAAAGAGAAAGCAGCTGAGCACAGGTACCCATTATCTCCACTGCTTCCTAACTCCCCGCTCCACATAAACAGGTCCATCAGGCTCCTGCCTCCAGGCCTCCTGGCCACACGCTATAGTCCCTGAAACTGATAACCACAATCAACAACCTTCTGAGTCAAGAGTCCACCAGCATTATTCACTAAATGTTGACGTCACATTTACTTGTAACCAAACACCTATGAAAGCATCACCGTGAACAATAAAAATTCCAACATGCATATTCACCATCTACATAGTTATTTGACATTCCTTGAAAAATGAAAACTAGAAACAGCCATCAGTAAAAGAATGCTCATATCCAATCCCTGTTAGCCAAACACCAAGAGAGTCAGCAGTCTTCATGATCATGTGCTTTGAGTTATTTATTGGCTTAGAGGGAAATTAACATTGTATTATGGGTTTAAATATGTCTGCTTGCAACATAATTCCAATTTTATAAGATAAGACAGCATCAACATGTCACAGATATATGGATGTACATGTCACAGATATGTGTAAGACGGATAGGTGCCAGATAGGTAGGTAGGTAGATTGATTGATTGATCAATCGATCGATCGATAGATAGGTGATAGATAATCAAGAATCAACTTCCGGTTAAGATGGCAGTGTAGGTACCATGCCAAGGCAGCGTAGGGGCAAAAATGCCAAAATATCTCAGCAAAATACACACTTTTACTAAGAAGTGAGGTATATAGGAAATTGAAATGGCAGCAGAGAAGCAGGTGAGATCCAGAGCACCCAGAGCCCGCTCGGGCCGGCAGAAGCAGCTCCAGCAGGTCCACCCATCGTGGCAGCAGTGGTGACTCACCATAAAGCGGCAGGCTTGGCTTCAGCAGCAGGAAAAGCCAGGTGAGGGGAGCTTCCACATACACTGGCGCTCTCTGCAAACTCAAGAACCATAAAGGGAGAGCGGCAGTGAACAATGGAGGAGCAGACCACGAGGTAGAAGAACACGTGAAACAGCAAGAGAATTAGAGCAGCTGCGGTTCCCTCCCCTCCCCCACCACCAGTGCCCAGCTCCAGCGAACACAACAGCAGTTCAGGGACCTGGCCACACCAACTTGAACCAACAGTGGGACACAAGCAGGAGCAGAGGTAACTGGGATTACACCAGGGAAGGGTCTCACCTGGTCACAAGCTGACTTGGAACCCTCAACAAATCAGAAATCTTAACCTGCTGGTTGTCAGGATTAAGGGTGTGGGTGGGGCACCACACACCCTAAGGGACAGTTAGAGGATCTGGTTGTCATAATACCTACTCTTGTATAAATACTCTGAGAGTCTTGAGAGCCACACCTAATGCCTTAAGCTCCTACACTGAAGTTATATAACATCAGATTATCTGATATATCTAATAATACCCAGCTAACTAGAAAATCCAATCATTAAATAAAACAAGATGCAAAAATATATACATTATAACACAAGAAACAACAAAAATCAAGACAACATAAATCCACCAAAAAGTATTAATACATCAGAAATGACCTCCAGTGAGAACAAGTTAAAGGAAATGCCTGAGAAATATTTTAAAAGAATGATTATAAATATGCTCAAAGAAGTCAAAGAAGAAATCAAAGAGGAAATCAAAGGAATCAAAGAAAACATAGGACACCAATTTAATGAAATAAAGAGGTCAATACTAGACATAAATAAGGAAATAGAAATAATAAGAAAAATCAGTCAGAATTAAACCATGGCAGCTGGAGAATATGGTGAAACTGCTCTTCACTTCCAGATGATAGGAGGCAGACAAGCAGAGCATTCAGAAAGAAGCTGGGGCCACCTAGATCCCCAAGCCATGCGTCGTCCCAGTGAGCCCAGCTGGCTTTCCCCTACTAGGCTCTACTACCTGCATCCCATCATCTCCCATTGATGCTATTGTATTATGAATCCACCAAGGGATTGATCCATTCATTAGGCCACCGTCCTTGTGACCTAATTTTATCTGGAAATTCCATCACCCCCCCCCCCGAAAGATGGGCCTTATTAATTTCCTTGATGCTTATTAATCTAATCAACTTGACAATCAAAGTTACCATCCCATCTATTTTTATTTCTAGAGCATAGAATATCACTGGAAGGACACCCAAGGAGCAAATGGCATTGTTAGGTTCAGAAAATTAAACTATGTAGTTGGGATACAGGGTGGGAGGCAGAATTACTCAATGAATATTTTTTTATGACAGGAATTTTGAGTTATGTAAATGTACTGCCTATTTGAGAGATAAATAAAATAAAAATTAAATGTAAAAAAAAATTACTAGCAATGAAGAACACAGTCAATGAAATAAAAAGCTCTATAGAAAATCTCACCAGTAGAATGGATGAAGGAGAGGACACAATATCTAAGCTAGAAGACCAGGTGGCAGATCTAATAAAGTCCAACAAAGAGAAAGACAAACTAATAGAAAAGTATGAGTGGGAATTTCAAGATATTCAGGACACTATGAAAAGATCAAACATAAGAATGTAGGGCATAGTAGGAGAAGAATTTCACTCCAAAGGCATATTAGGTGCCTTCAACAAAATCATAGAAGAAAACTTCCCCAAATTGGGAAAGAGGTGTCAATGCAGATACAGGAATCCTTTAGAAGACCAGCCAGACAAAACCTGGAAAGAACCACTCCTCGCCATATTAAACTCAAACTACCGAACACACAAACCAAAGAAAAAATATTGAAAGCAGTCCGAGAGAAAAATAAAGTTACCTACAAAGGCAAGCCTATCAGGATTACAGAAGATTACTCAACACGAACTTTAAAAGCCAGAAGGGTGTGGAGTGATGTATTCCAAGTCCTGAAAGATAACAACTGTCAACCAAGGTTACTTTACCCATTCAAATAGATGGAGAAATAAGGACATTCCATGACAAAAGCAAGCTAAAGGAGTATTTGAAGACAAAACCAGCTCTACAGAAAATACTTGAAAGAATCCTCCATACTGAAGAAAAAGAAAAGCACACATATAACGAACCTGGAAAAAACAAACAATACTCAATTACTAGTTAACACAAGAGAGCAAAGGTAAAACCAGAAGAACTACAAAAAAATGGCAAAAATGAATACACACTTGTCAATATTATTTCTTAATATCAATGGCATCAATTCCCCAACCAAAAGGGATAGGTTCTCAGACTGGGTCAAAAAGAAGGTTCTGTCAATTTTTTGCCTCCAAGAAACCCACCTATCTACAAAGCATGGACACTATCTTAGGGTGAAAAGTTGGAAAATGGTGTTTCAAGCAAATGGACCTAGAAAACAAGCAGGGGTTGCTATTTTTTTTTTAATTTTTTATTTATTTATTTGAGAGTGACAGACACAGAGAGAAAGACAGATAGAGGGAGAGAGAGAGAATGGGCACGCCAGGGCCTCCAGCCTCTGCAAACGAACTCCAGACACGTGCACCCCCTTGTGCATCTGGCTAACGTGGGACCTGGGGAAGCGAGCCTCAAACCAGGGTCCTTAGGCTTCACAGGCAAGCGCTTAACCGCTAAGCCATCTCTCCAGCCCAGGGGTTGCAATTTTAATATCTGACAAGGTAGACTTCAGTCCAACATTAGTTAAGAAACATAAGGAAGGTCACTATATATTGCTTAAAGGCACCCTCCAACAGGAGGACATTACAATCCTAAACATATATGCACCTAACATGGCAACCCACAAATTCATAAAACAAATGCTACTAGAACTAAGATCACAGATTAACACCAAACACAGTGGTAGTGGGTGACTTTAACACCCCACTCTCATCAATTGACAGGTCATCTGGGAAAAAAATAAACAGAGACACATCTGGAGTAAATGACGTCATAGAAGAAATGGACCTAACAGATATCTACAGGACATTTCATTCAAATGCTGCAGAATATACATTCTTTTCAGAAGTACATGGAACATTCTCTAAAATAGACCATATATTAGGACACAAAGCAAACCTTAACAAATACAGGAAAATTGAAATAATTCCCTGCGTTCTATCTGAAATCAATGGAATGAAACTACAAATCAATAGCAAGAAAGGCTATAGAGCATACACAAAATCATGGAAACTAAACAACACACTACTAAATGATGAATGGGTCAATGAAGAAATCAAGAAGGAAATCAAAAATTTATAGAGTCAAATGATAAAGAGAACACAATATAACATAATCTCTGGGACACAATGAAGACAGTCCTAAGAGGTAAATTAGATTTAAGTGCCTATATTAAGCAATTAGAAAGGTCACAAGTAAACAACCTAATGCTTCACCTTAAAGCCTTAGAAAAAGAAGAAGAAGGCAAGACAAAAATCAGTAGACGGGAAGAAATAACAAAAATTAGGGCAGAAATTGATGAAATATAAACAAAAAAATCCAAAGAATCAGTGAAACAAATAGTTGGTTCTTTGTAAGGATAACACAAATTAATAAAATTAGAGATTAAAAAGGTAACATCACAACAGATGCCAGAGAAATTCAAAAAATCATAGGGACATACTATAAAAGCATATACTCCACAAAGTATGAAAATCTGAAAGAAATGGATGATATCCTTGATTTATATGATGTATTCTAAATTAAATCAATATGAGATTAATCACTCAAGTAGACATATAATAAGCATGGAGATCCGAACAGTTATCAAAAATCTTCCAACTAAAAAAGGCCCAGGCCCAGATGGATTCACTGCTTAATTTTACCAGACCTTCAAGGAAGAGCTAACACCATTGCTTCTTAAGCTTTTCCACAAAATAGAAAAAGAAGGAATCCTACCAAATTCCTTCTATGAAGCCAGAATCACCCTGGTACCAAAACCAGGCAAAGATAGAACAAAAAAGAAAATTACAGACCAATTTCCCTCATGAACATATATGTAAAAAATGCTCAACAAAATATTGGCAAACAGAATACAAGAATATATCAAAAAGGTCATTCACCCTGACCAAGTAGGCTTTATCCCAGAGATGCAGGAAGAGTTCAACATATGCAAATTGATAAATGTAATACATTATGTAAATGGAATGAAGGACAAAAACCACATGATCATCTCATTAGATGCAGAGAAAGCATTTGACAAAATCCAACATACCTCCATGATAAAAGTCCTACAGAGACTGGGAATAGAAAGAACATATCTCAATATAATAAAGGCTGTTTATGACAAGCCTACAGCCAACATATTAATAATGGGGAAAAACTGGAAGCTTTTCCACTAAAATCAGGAACAAGACAACAGTGTCTACTGTCCCCACTTTTATTTAATATAGTACTGGAAGTCTTAGCCATAGCAATAAGGCAAGAGATACGCATAAAAGGGATACAAATTGGAAAGGAAGAAATCAAATTATCATTATTTGCAGATGACATGATTCTATATAGAAAGGACCCTAAAGACTCTGCCAGCAAACTGTTAGAGCTAATAAACACCTACAGCCATGTAGCAGGATACAAAATAAATACACAGAAATCAGTAGCATTGCTATATGCTAACAACAAACATCCAGAGGATTACATCAGAGAATCACTCCCATTCACAATTGCATCAATGAAAATAAAGTATCTTGGAATAAACCTAACCCAGGAAGTAAAGAACTTCTACAATGAGAACTATAAAACCCTCAAACGAGGAAATTGCAGAAGACACTAGGAAATGGAATAACATCCCTTGTTCCTAGATAGGAAGAATCAATATTGTGAAAATGGAACTCTTACTAGAAGCAATCTACACATTTAATGCTATCCCAATCAAAATTCCAAAAGCATTCTTCAAAGAAATAGAAAAAAACAATCCAAAATTCATTTGGAATCAAAAAAAAAATCTCAAATATCTAAAATAATACTGAGCAACAAAAATAAGTCAGAAGGTATCACCATACCTGATTTTAACCTATACTACAAAGCCATAGTAACAAAAACAGGCAAAAAAGCAGGTATGTAGATCAATGGAACAAAATAGTGGACCCAGATATAAATCCAGGTAGCTATAGCCACCTGATATTCGATAAAAATGCCAAAAGTACTCATTGGAGAAAAGACAGCCTATTCAGCAAATGGTGTTGGGTAAACTGGATATATATCTGTAGAAGGATGAAAATAGATTATTCTCTCTCTCCATGCACAAGAATTAAGTCCAAATGGATTAAAGACCTTAACATCAGACCTGAAACATTGAAACTGCTAGAGAAAAAAGTAGGGGAAACCCTTCAACATATTGGTCTTGGAAAAGATTTTCTGAATATAACCCCAATTGCTCAGGCAATAAAACTACAGATTAACTACTGGGACCTCATGAAATTACAGAGATTTTGTACCACAAAGGACACAGTGAATAAAGCAAAGAGGCAACCTACATAATGGGAAAAAAATCTTTGCCAGCTATATATCTGATAGAGGATTAATATCTAGGATATACAAAGAACTCAAAAAGTTAAATAATAAGAAGTCAAGCAAGCCAATTAAAATATGGGCTATGGAGCCGGGAGTGGTGGCACATGCCTTTACTCCCAGCACTTGGGAGGCAGAGGTAGGAGGATCTCCGTGAGTTCGAGGCCACCCTGAGACTACAGAGTGCATTCCATGTCAGCCTGGGCTAGAGTGAGACCCTACTTCAAAAAACCAAAAGTAAATAAATAAAAGGGCTATTGAGCTAAATCAAGAGTTCTTAAAAGAAGAAATATGGATGGCATATAAGCATCTAAAAAATTTTCTACATCCCTAGTCATCAAGGAATTGCAGATTAAAACTACATTGAGATTCCATCTCACTCCTGACAGATTGGCTACCATCATGAAAACAAATGATCATAAATGCTAGTGGGTATGTGGAAAAAGAGGAACCCTTCTACACTGCTGGTGGGAATGCAATCTGGTCCAGCCATTGTGGAAATCAGTGTGGAGGTTCCTAAGACAGCTAAAAATTGATCTACCATATGGCCCAGCTATAGTACTCCTAGGCATATATCCTAAAGGACTCATACCATTTCCTTAGAAGTACATGCTCAACCATGTCTATTGCCACTCAATTAATAGTAGCTGGGAAATGGAACCAGCCTAGATGTCCCTCAACTGATGAGTGGATAATGAAGATGTTCCATATTTATACAATGGAGTTCTACTCAGCGGTAAAGAAAAATGAAGTTATGAAATTTTCAGGAAAATGGATGGATCTGGAAAGGATTATACTAAGCGAGGTAACCCAGAATGCCAAGCACTTCTGTGTGAGAAGGAAAAAACTCAGTAGTGGGGGCCCAGTAAGTTAAAAAGGTAATATAAATGGAAGAGAAAGGAAGGGAGGAGAGTACTTAATAGGTTGGTATTGTATATATGTAAGTAGAAAAATAGATTAACGGGGGTGACAAGGCCCAAAGTGAGGTCAGGGGAAGAGATTGAGTAAAAGAAAGGTGGAGGGAGGGCTAATCAAAATCAAAGAGGATGCAAATAAATCATATGGAATCCTCCAATTTTGGACAATGGAACACTCAGGAGATATAGATCATTGTTAGAAAATTTTCAGTGCCAGAGATGGGATACCTCTAGTGAGTTTTTGGCCAGGGAGGTCCCTGATGCTCCCAAAACAGTATAGGCCATTTCCAAGGCCCTTGGTTTCCCACTAGGAATAGATGATAAGATCCTATTGCTGAAGACTTCACATACTTGGGCTGCAAGGTCACTGAGAAATCCTGCTGGAACTGCGCTGATAACCTCCTCCATGTAGACCAGCTGACAGAAAGCTTGAAGAAGCCATTCTACATGTAGTTCAACAGGAAAAAGGAATACCACCAGTGAAGATACCCAACAGTGGACACTGCAAGCCTTATAATTGGCCAGCAAGCCCAAATGAGCCCACAGGTGCAATAGTGGCAAGTCTGTCATGGTGGAAACCAACTGCCCTCCAACTGGACTAGAGGCCTGCTCCATGGGGGAGAACACATCCCTGATACTGAAAACTTAAAACGGGGTAGTCATGAGCCCTGGGGGTGTTACATCTGCTGATGTCTGGATAAATGTATATACTATGCTTATCAAACTGCCCAGTAAACACTTCTCTTACTATTTATACCTTTATATTAATGCTATTCTCACTTTGGGTAGGGAATCTTCTCTTTTCAGATGGCATTGAATTTGAGATGACTCAGAAGGCATCACAGTGCTGCAAAGAAGTGACTGGAGTACTGAGTAACATCTTGCTCACTCCTTCCAAGGCTCAGGGTCTAATGCGGAAGAAGTGGCAGAAAGAATGTAAGAGCCAAAGGAAGGGTAGGACTCCTTACAACATGCTCCTCCAGACATAAAATGGCCTGGATATCCATGACTTCACAGTGCCTGAAACTACCTACACAAGACCATCATAAGAGGACGAAAAGACCATGACATAAAAATAAAAGAGAGACTGATTGAGAACAGGAGGGGATATGATGGAGAATGGAATTTCAAGGGGGAAATTGGGGGAGGAGGGTATTACCATGGGATACTTTTTATAATTATGGAAAATGTTAATAAAATTTGAGAAAAAAAAAAAAAGAATCAACCCAAACTATTCAATGTCATTAATTACCTAAGTCCCTGAGAGGAGGAATGTAAAGGCACTATAGAAAAATACACATTTATTTATATAATTTTAGATTGTTTTAATAATGAGTATTAAGATATATAAAGCACCAATCCAAGAATATGGAAATTCATGACTATTTGACAGAGAAAAGAGACACCACATGTGTGTGCATATAAGAATCAGTAAATGTGGAGGTTTGATTCAGATGTCCCTATAGAGTTAGTTGTTCTGAATGCTAGGTTCCTAGCTGATGGAGATTTGGGAATTAACACCTCCAGGAGGCAGCCTATTGTTGGGAGCAGGCTTATGGTTGTTATAGTAAGCTCTCCCTTGACAGTGTTTGGCACACTCCTGTTGCTCTGGTCCACCTTATGTTGGCCAGGGGTGATATCCACCCTCTGCTGGCCAGAGGGTGATTTTCACTCTCTGCTTGTATTGTCATTTTCCCTGCCATCATGGAGCTTCCCTCTCAAGGCTGTAAGCCAAAATAAACCTCTTTTTTTTGTTTTCCCACAAGCTGCTCTTGTTTGGATGATTTCTACCAGCAATGTAAACCTGACTACAACAGTAAGAGATGACATAGACTCAAATCTATGATGATTTAAGAATAAGTAATAGACCAAGGTAACTCAAATCTATTATGATCTAATAATCAGTAATAGACTGAGCTGATTCAAATCTATGATGACATAGAAATCAGTAAAAGTCTGACCATGCTGTGGCAAATCTATGTTGATATTAGAATCAGTAAAAGACCATGCTGACTAGAAATATATAGTAATAGGTTTGGAAATCTAAATGGAATGAAAATTGGATTTATTTTAGAAATGACCAAATAGAAATTATTTCAAGAAAGCAAAGATGGTTTAACCCCAGATAATTGGGTAATAAAACTATTCAAATTAATATATCAGAAGAAAAAATATGCTATTTTAGAAACAGCTTTAAGATGCATTTGTATAAAGCAGAAATAAATTATGTTTTTGTACATAATAGATAATTTTTAATGATAAAATCCCAAAGACATTTCCAACAAAATCCAAACCAATGATTTATTTTTATTCAATCCCCACAACTCCAGAATTAAAGGGAATACATCTTATGAGATGTGAGACTAAAGAATATTGTTGGTGGGTTGTCTGCCTCAGGAGAGAAATTTATGAGCTATGTAATTGTTTCAATTAAAATATAGGTCAAAGATGGTAAGATAGAGTATATATAGAAAATGAGGTGTCTTTTTCTATATAGGAACAATAGAAAGACTAGTAATTTTACTATGTTTTGCAATGCTGGGAATAAAAGAAAACACATAACATCCAAAACTCACTTTAACAAAAATACTTATAATCAATTAAGAAATCTATGTAGGCCCAAAAATGTGTATAGAAATGAAATCCAATATGTTCATTAGAAAGACTACTATTGCTGAGAAACAACACCTTTGGTTGTCTTCTGGCCTCCGTGTACACACACACACACACACACACACACACACACACACACACACAGAAACATACATATACCATAGAAAAATATAAATGTCTGAACTTAAAGGAAGAGAAGATAACATTACAATACAATATATAAACTAAAAGAATTCTATGAAAAACACCGATAAACACATGCAAGTCTTATATGCAAGAAGTAAAACAAAAAAACAAGAGCAAAAAGCATTCATAAGCTAAATGAGGAGTTTACCATTAATCCATTAAAAAGCCTTTAAAATTAATAAGAAAAAAATGAATGTTGGGATTGATAACCATGCCAAAGACAGAAACAATCTTCAAGAGTGAGAAGCATGCAGCTGTGATGTAGCACACTGAAGTGGCCTGCCTCTTGGTAATCCAAAAATAGAAATTAAAATAGCAACCTCACATCCTTTCTACGATATTGGAGTTCCAGAAACCAAACATCCAAAATACCCAGTGTCGACGAGGGAACATGGCCTCTTTCATGCACTGCTAACAGCAATATTATTTCATTTTATTTTGCTGTGTGTGTGTTATGGCATGTGATGGCTTGTATGTACGGTATATGCTCATGCGTGCATATGCGCACACCTAGTGTGCACATGAGCAAGAGGGGAAGGTCTGTTTTGAACTCTATCACTCTCCCACTTAGCTTCCTTGGCACAGTCTCTGCCTGAACCTGGAGCTGCTGTTTTGCTCACACTTTTGACCAACAAGCCCCTGTGACTCTCCAATTCCCAGTCCCCATGGGCCTGGTGTTACAGGTGTGTGGCCATGCTTCACTGTTTGTACAGGGGCCAAGGAAGTGAACTCAGGAGGAATGCAGCCTGGCAAGCACTCCTCAGCCCCAGGGAGTGTCATTTTACATGTAATCTTCTGAAATGTACCTTTTCTCATAAATTTTAAATAGCAACAATCTTTAAACAAGGAATCCATGTCTAAAATTCTCTCCTGGGCTGGAGGGATGGATTAGTGGTTAAGGCACTCATCTGCAAAGCCAAGGGCCCCAGGTTTGATTCCTCAGGACCCACATAAGCCAGATGGACAAGGTGGTGCATGCTTCTGGAGTTCATTTGCTGCAGTGGAAGTCTGCTGAATGGCCATTCTCTCTATCTATCTCTCTCACATAAATAAAATACAATAAATACATTCTCCCTTAAAGAACAGGCTAGGGCAATGGCAAGTGATCATGTATAATGATATTTATAATGACAACATTTTTTTCAATTAATTTATTTATTTGAGAGTGACAGACACAGAGAGAAAGACAGATAGAGGGAGAGAGAGAGAATGGGCGCGCCAGGGCTTCCAGCCTCTGCAAATGAACTCCAGACGCGTGCGTCCCCTTGTGCATCTGGCTAACGTGGGACCTGGGGAACTGAGCCTCGAACCGGGGTCCTTAGGCTTCACAGGCAAGTGCTTAACCACTAAGCCATCTCTCCAGCCCAATAATGACAACATTTTTAAAAGATTTTATTCATTGATTTGCATGCAGAGTGAGACAGAGAGAGGGAGAGAGAATTGGCACACCAAGACCTCCAGCCACTGAAAACTCCAGATGCATGCACTACTTGGTACATCTGGCTTTATATGAGTACTGGGGAACTGAACCCAGGTTGTTAGATTTTGCAAGCAAGCACCTTAACTGCTGAGCCATCTCTCCAGCACAGTGGTAACATTTTTAACAACCCACGTGTCCAACCATTGCTAGATAAGTGAACTTTGTACCTTTCCTCTACTTAGCATGGAAGCATTTGAGTTTCCTGATAAGAATTCCACTCATGGGGATGCCTCAGTGGAAATGGCCAGATTCTGTGGTCAAATGCAAAGGACAGACTGGGAAACAGAACACACTGGAAAACTGCGATTTCAATTTGAGAAGGCTGTGGCCCCACCCCTGCACTGGAGAGAGTAGGGAGAGAAGAACACACTACTGTGGGGGGGTGCTCCTGGGGGGGTGCTCCTAGGGGCTGCTGTCTTCTCTTTATTTTAGACATTTTACAATGAGTGTGGCTTACGCTTGGTTTGTTGTTTTCTTTGGTTTGGTGGCACTAGGGATTAAGCCCAGGGCCTCACACAGCTACAGCAGCACTCTACACTGAAGCACACCCCACAACTCTTGTTATTTTTATTTTTATTCTTTTTTGAGGTAGGGTTTCACTCTAGCTCAGGCTGACCTGGAATTCACTATGTAGTCTCAGGGTGGCCTCGAACTCACGGTGATCCTCCTACCTCTACCTCCAGAGTGCTGGGATTAAAGGCGAGCGCCACCACGCCCTGCTCCTCTTTTTATTTTTGACTCTGAAACAGGATCTCATTAAGCTGCTCAGACTGGCCTTGAACTTACTCTATAACCCAGACAGGCCTTGCACTTGTGACTGTCCTGCCTCAGGCTACCAAATAACTAGGATAAGAGGATACTGTCACCAGACCTGGCATAGCTTACTTTTATCTATGAAAATTACTTTACTTTTAATTTTTTAAATTTTGTTATCAAGTTTCCTGGCCTGTTCCACCATATGCCATACACACCACAGGCAATTTCATGGAGCCCTTTGTTCCCAAGGTCAGTAGTTAGTCGTGACACCATAGACAGAAAGAGGCACCTCTGCCAAACTTAGAGCGCCTCAAGCAATACCCTGTGAGACAGTGGGCACAGGCCCCAGGGACCAGAGGACCATCATTCATAGGCACACAAGAAGAGGTGTCCTGAGGGAGAAGAAATGAGTGGTTTCACTTCGTCATTCTGTTTTTAACATTTAATCCATAGCATCATTCCAAAGTGTTTACAGCAGCAGCTGCCACATTCAATGCAGATGGAGATGGGCAGTTGATTGTGATTTAGCCAGAGTCTCACATGCTCACTGGGAGGACACATCATTTTCTACCTGCTCATACATGGCTCTTGCTGCCTCCTTCCAGCCCTAGAAGACCGCAAGCGTGCTGCCTCTTTAAGGCCAGGCTGATCATCTGACTTACTCTAGCCTATGAGACTCAGGCAGAAACAACAGGTTACTTCCAACAGCAGCTTCAAGCCTGAGAGCTCCGTGGTACCTCGTCTGCCCCAGGGCTGGGTGTTGGCTCAGGTAGAGCAAGTGAGAATATGCCCTAGATATTTCATGCTGGGGCTTCAGGGACATTGTTTTACTGGAACAAGCCAGTTTATCTCAACTGTTACCCTGGGCTTGAAAAATAAATTTATCTCTAAGATAGGACAGTCAGGGGAAAAGACACATAGTGCATTCTTATGGGAGAACCCCCTCCCCAGAAAACACACAAATCCATTAGAAAGCAGTGCTCAGCACCAGCCCAGGACTGCATTCATTCATTAGTTTGTTTTCATTGTGGCATTGTGCCTGTGTGATATGTGGTGTGTTCATGTGTGTGCATATGCATACACCCCGTGCAGACTCATACATAGCCCAGAGGAGAATGCCCGGTGCTCTTTTCTCTCGTCTGCGTGACTCCTTGAGAAGGCTCTCACTCAATCTGGAGCTGCTGTTTCTGCACTTTTTTAAATCTTGTTGGCAAACCCCACAATTCTCTAGTCTTTTCCATCCTGCATGGGACTGGGGCTACAGACATGCATGGCCATACCCTGCTGTGTACAAGCTGCCGGGAAGCAAACTCAGGCCCTCATGCTTGCCCACCAGGGCCCTTAACTGCTGAGCCATCTATCCAGCCCTGGCGTGGAGCCCTACACTGTAGTCAGGTAGGAACAGAATAAACCACAGGATTCTCTGTCATTCACTATCCTCAGGGAGTGACAACAATGCCACCTCCATCGCAAATTGGGATGAGCTTTGGTAGATAGAATCAGAGATGATGTGGTTCAATTTCCCAGTCCTGTGGTGGCCTTGAGCGCCTGGCCTCTCGTACCCACCAGCAGCCTGCTGTTTTGGACAAAAGTTATCAGCTGTATATTTACAAAGGCTATGGATATGTGTATGTGTGTATGTACAGATATATAACAAGACTAGAATAAGATTTTCTTTTTTAACTTTTATCTTTTAGTTTTTCCATGTGTGCATGTGTGGGTGCACATGTGTGTGTGTTCACATGTGTGGGTGCACATGTGGGCAGCAAATGCACAGGTGCACTCATGTGAGTAGAAGACATAGGATAACCTTGGTACCACTCACCTCAGCTTGAAACAAGGTTTCTCTTGACCTAGAGTTCAGCAATTAGGATAGATTGGCTGGTCAGTGATCCCCAAGGATCCAGCTACCCCTGTTCCCAGCTCCTAGAGTACAGGCATTTATCACCGTGTCCTGATTTGACAAGAGTTCACAAAGACAGCCAGCTTCATGGCAGTGAAGATGGCAGAACCTGGAGCAGTGGGCATTCACTGAGGTGCTTAGTACCTCTTTAAGGAGCAGGAATGGACAGTTGAGACCCCTAGAGCAGAGGGATATGCATATGGAGGAAGCAGGATGATGAGGGTCACCATGAGGTCTTAGGTCCTCATGATGGCCAGGCAAGCACTTTGCTGGCTGAGCCATCCCCCAGCTCCAAAAGACTGCTTAGATTTCTCTTGTTCTCCCCCTAATGTAATCTCAACAGAAGCAGGCATTGTGCATGCTGGAAAGTCAGGATGACACAATGTGACATCTTCAGTCAGGAGTGCTGTGCAGAACACTGGTGGTCCAGGTCTATGGGGGGGTGTATAGCACCACAGTGACCTGATCTCAGGGGTCACCCCATGATCTGACCCAGAAGTGTGGGCTCTGACTTGCCTGGATAAATCCACTCACCCATGTCCTAAAATGAGTACAGGAAGGTGGCACAAGTCCTGGAGGATGGCAGGAGAGTCAAGAGTGCTTCCATCATCTCATTATTTGACGGAATTTCAGGGGGAAGAAAATCAAATTAAATCATTCATCCAATTAGTAAAATATATGGTAGAAATGATAAATCATTTTTGAATTTCTCTAACTTCTATGATCCCCTTGGAATTCAACTCATCCTTTCTTCCAATGTCACGTCTCCCAACTCAGACCCCTGTGTCTCAGTTAATAATATTTCAACTTGAGAATTTGGGAGAACTGTGAAATTCATAAAAGAGATATTTGAAACTTCATAATTATTCTAAGTATATCTTGATTTTCAGAACCACTTGTATTTTGGAAGGAGAAAATTTAACCGTTAACAGATGAGTCCAGTAGCCCCAAAACTAGCCAGGAAGTCCTAAGTCACAGAGAGATAGCCATAGCCTTTACCCATTCCCTGTCCATGCAGACCACATGGTCGAAATGCTGTTATTGGACAACTGTTCTCTCTTCCAGCTCAGCTCAAAGGCTGGGCAATATCTGTACTATACTGGCCTAGTCAACATTTGATTGTGGATAGAGGAGGGCACGAAGCCCCCGTCTAGACCTTGAGGAATTATTGGCAGCTAGTCATTGCTGGGGACACAGACAGGTTATCTGCGGTGGTGTGGCACTGCTAAGCTGCATGAGCTCTGGGAAATCATCCACACCCATATTCTTGCAAGCGCCCCTAACTAAAACCCCCAGGACACATATAACCTCAAAGTAGCAAAAGGACTGGTTGGGGAAAAGAATGGGTTCAGGGGAAGGGGCATGGGCAGGACAGGTCAAGAGAAGGCAATGGGAGAGGACTGTGACAATTGAAGAAGAAATAACAACTTCACTATTTTGCAAAGAATTTGTTTCAATTGACAGCTCTAAGATTTTGACATCTCTCGATTGATTTAACTCCCCAGAACCCTTATAAATCAAGTATCTCTCCAACTGCATTCTTTAAAATAGGCATTGGGTCTAAAGCCTGTTTAATTCCTCTAAATGAACTGCAAATTCACATGGCATTACTGAACTTCAAATTAAAAATTAAATAAAACAAAATTGATAGTGAGTAAAAAAGAGTTGGGTTTTAAGTGGTATAAAAGCCCTAGAATTTTTGATTATTTTTACTTTTATTTATTTGCAAGGAGTGGGGGGAATGGACACACTGGGGCCTCCAGCCACTGCAAACGAATTTCAGATGCATGCACTGCTTTGTGCATCTGGCTTTACATGGGTACTGGGGATCAATCCTGGGTCACTGGGTTTTTCAGGCAAGTGCCTTAACTGCTAAGCCATCTCTCCAGTGCACAGACCTTGGAATTTAAAGGGACAAATGCATTGTCTTCTTAAGGAATGCTTGCTGCTGGCTGAATAAGGCGGAAGGGTCTTGTGAGGCAGGAAGGGCAGATCACAAAGCGTCCATGCCAAGCCTGGGACACTGCACAGGAGGCTGCAGCTCCTGGGGTCGGGCTGCAGGCTCCTCTGCCGCATCCTTGGACCCGCGAGTGCCTTACAGAGAGAAGCAAGCGAGACAGAGCCAAGAAAGAGGCCCACGCCTGCGGCCGGCAGACTGCTACTTGATGTTATATTTCCATAGCTTCACAGTCTTACCAAGTTCACTTGAAGAATTAATTCACATTGGCTACTCTGGGATTTTATTTTAATTTTCAGTTTTTGCCTCTTTTCAGGTGAAATTCTGCAGAGAACCAGGTGTCATGCTGTAAAATCATGATTTATTGAAATTTAAGGTTATGTGCTTTGAACGTGTATATCACCTGCTCATTCGTTATTTACAGATCCTGGGAAATCCTTGTTAAAATTAAAGAAGTAATACACAAATTCATCTGTTTGTTTATTAAAATGTTTTATTGCATAACTATTGTGCGACCGTCACTATTAGCATTCAGAAATAAGAGAAAGAGCCACAAGTATTTTCCCAGAACTCTCTCGTCTCTTTCCAAGTTCTTCTGTACATCTTACACTTGAAAGCTTTCACATCGAGGCAGGCGTGGTCACCACAGCTACAGGAGGCTGAGAAAAGGGGACTGAAAGTCCCAGGCCAAGTGAGGCTGCAGGGTGAGTTCAACTTTGAGAAATGGCATCTGAACCCAGAAAGTGAAAACAGGACCAGGAATGGGGCGGAGTGGTCTATCTCTTGCCTAGTACGTGGAGGGCCTGGGCCCAGTCACCAATATTACAGACAAATACACGCATGCGTACATGCACACGTACACACACATACATACGTGACAGAAAGTTCACTACGTACCCCCAGATGTGCCCCTCCTCTTCCCCATGTTACTTTTGTCTCCAGCACACCAGGCAATACCAGAAGCTTTTGTGGTTAAGGCTAATATTCCTAATTAATATCTGTTTGCTGAGAATTATCGACCTTCTTAAAACATCGGCTACAAAGTGCAGCCATTGAACTAATTTGTTTTTGCTTTTCGTTAGGTGCACTAATGCAAATTAAAGACATTAGCTAATCAAGCACAAGAATGATCTAGAAGGAAAAGGAAAGGGCATGTCTCTTCAAAATAAAGTACATGGAACTCAGCAGAAATGACCCCAGTGAGCCCTCCTGGTTTATTCAATAAAGGTCCTCTCAACTTCCATCTGTGAACATTTGGTCAGCCCTTTTATGGAGAGGAGACATTTCTCTGGGTCCGCGTTAATTCTGTGCCCATCTGTGCTCTCACCTAATCCCTACCCACATACCACTTCAATTAAAATTAACGGAAGTCAAAGCCTTGAGTGGTTTTAATTGCAATATGTAGATTATAAATGGTGCCCACCTTGAACCACACAAAAATTATTTTTTTTTCCCCTTGGCCTTTCTCTCAGGAATAATTTTTAAAGATGGAGTTGATTCTCTTGGATGAATTTTCATTTATTGTGTGGCTGTCCAAAAGATACCAGGAGCCTTACCAGTGGGCAAAGGGCCAATCAAAACTAATGGGAAAGTACAACTGAGTAGTATTTTAAAGAAATGCCTTTTCACTCCTGTCAAGGACATATAGTGATCACATTGCCAGAAAGAGAACAATGTTGGGCATTAATGAGGTAAGCAGATCTCTATGAGCAATCAATATGTTTTTCTCTTTTAAGTATTTAAGTGTTGTCTTTACATCTGGCATACAATATTCGCACAACAACCTGGCATGTATTCCCCAACTCTGATCCCACCAGGCCGGGCCTGAGTGATCTGACCTTTCAACCGGGGGTCCTGAGCCTTGGCCACTGCGTGTCGACACAGTCTGTGCGCACACTTAGCTCTGCTGCGTCGCGAGCCTCACCCTGACTAGGTGCGCGGTGACGCTTCTCTGCGGAGCTCGGACCTCCACGCCAGGTCAGCTACTAGTTCCCTTGCTTTAGCCAAGGCCGAGCTCATGTCCACGGCCACATCCTCACACAAGCAACAAGTCATCTGCTCTCTGCCAGTGAGGAGCACGGCAGCCACCCAAGATCCTCATCCGACCTTTGGGAAGACATTACAGTGCCTTAAATAATAAACTGAGACAAATAGACTCTGTCGCTGAAACAGAAATCATTACGAAGAAAAGAAAAATCAGAGACAAGCCAGAGAAAAGCCTAGCAAGTTAATCACACCTAATCACACCAGATGACTACAACTTTGAGAAGGCGATGGAGCCTGCTGCAGCCCAGCCTTTTATTTTAGCACTTTATTGCCTGCCTCACAACTACTTGGACAAACACAAAACAAGAATTACAGTGCACCATAAGTTATTTTAATATCCTGTAGTGCCGCATACTCCCAATGAAATCCCAGGACTATTATTACGGCTCTGTGTTTGTGTGAAAATGTCAAGTTGTTTCGAGTGACTACATACTCTAAATTATATATAACTGTTGCTTTATAGCTAATAGGCACTAAAATTACTTTAAAACAGAAATGTAAAGTTATATTTTCATCCTTTTTGACAGATAATAAAGCTTATTTATGACACACAATTTTTCAAGCATTAAAACATCTCATGTTTACAAAAACATTAAAAAATATTATTACTTGATATTTAAAGGAATGAAAAAAAGCAGAGCCATTAGGAAAATATTTGTCCAGCTTGGTGACTCCTCTCTTTTTGCCAAACACTTGCAACTTCATTTATGAAAGTCACTGGTTTAAATACTTTTAAAATTAAAAAATAGTTTCCAGTTCAAATAGAGGCCATTGATTGCAGCCTGTCCTGTTGTGAAGGACACGGGCCGCGCCAGGCTTCTCACGCACCCCGCCGACGAATGGCGGCGCATGAGAGAGGGCTCCTCTCCCTTTTAATCCGCATCCGGAAGGAAGACAGGCGCTTGACGGCGAGAGCGCCCAGCGTCTGCGGGGTGGCGCGACTCGTGCTTTCGCTCACCATCCTCCTGCCGCACTTCTTCCCGCCGGGACTAGCCTGCTCCACAGACCCCAGCTTTGAACTTCCATCCATCGTCTGTCCACAGCCCTCCAAGAGGCCCTGGGAACTAGACGAGTGTATGAAGGGCAAGCCCGGCCCTGCTCCCCTGGAAGACTCTTATCCTACAGACGCAGACGTGGAGAGCCGGAATCACACCTCGAGTCACAGAGCAACACGGGCAAGTTTTGCTCTTCAAGCATCATAAATGATGATGAAATCCTGCAAAGACTAGCAGTTGACCCACATGAAAGGTTCTATCGTTAGGTGGTTATTCTGGAAAGTTCCTGTCGTGGGATCCCGCATGGTCCTGCCCACGGCCTCTCCTGGTGCCATAACCCCCTTCCAGTGTCAAAGTCAGAGGGTGTCTGTGCATGTGCAGTCCATACAGCCCCGTGCTGCGTGACGTCTGTCAGTGAATGGTCCCAGGCAAGGCTGGGAGCTTTCTTTTGAGAACAGCAGTGTGCAGTGGTGTCTGAGCCTCAGCCTGGCCTCGTGTCCCCAGTGCTCAGGAAGGGTGGGCTCATCCCCCCTCCTGGGTGCCTCCTTTCCCTCTCTGCTACTTCTACACTCCTCAGGCCCTGCCAGGATGCCCTTCTGCTCTGTGGGCCAAAGCAGGTTTGTTTTGCTTGCAACCAATAAAAATGGAGCCCCTTACAGAACCTGCCTCACCCACACAAACTCTGAAAACAAGGGTGCCCAGCACTCTTTCTGTCCGATGCCACACCAGGAAGGTTCACAGCCCTATGCCTCACGGGAATCATAACTAAACTTTGCAAATTTCACATCTTGCAGAGGCCAGCATTGAGGGAATGCCATCTCCATCTCCCTGGCCCATGACCACACCCACGCACCATGTGTGTCTAAGATTATTAACGGTTGAGATGGCTGGCAGACCCTGTTCCATTTGCTCCCATGATGCACATGAAAGGCTAAGGAGTTTCCTCTCAGGAACCAGCTAACTACACGTGCCTGGTGCAGAGCTCCACTGGTGACTTCTCTCCAGGAAGGCGCTGTCAGGGCCTGCTCTGTGCCTGTCCCTGTGGGGAGGGTCAGACCCCATCTCAAAGAAGGAAGATGAACTGCAGACCCTGGAGTCCAGCCCTATCCACTATCTGGCCAGGAAGGCTCCAGAACCCAGTGGCCGTGGACCTAGGAATTGGCTCTTGTCTACAGGCCAGAAATCTGTTCTGCTGCCCAGGGCCAAAGGAATCTGAACTCTAGCAAACTGGCTGTGAAGGAAGCCCAGCAGGAGGCCAGCGAGCAGCTGTAGGTTAGCTGTATTTTACAAAACTAATCTCTAATCACACCCACAGACTTGGTTCCTCCTCCCACTCCCACGCCATCATTAAGTATTAATTTAGCTCAGGAATGAGGGGGGAAGGGGAAGGAAGCCCATCTCTTCTGTATAAAAAGGAAGAAGAAAATTAATTGTAACATTGAAAACTTTTGACTCAAAACACAACAGGAAGGTGTAAACGCTGTCCAATCTCGTTTGCAGTTCACGTGTAAACACGTGCAGCCATGTGCGTGTGTCCCAAAACCTCGTGCACAGGCCGTGGTGACCAGAGGGGAGCAACTTGGAGAAAGCCAGGAACAAATTAACTTGAAACAGTTGCTAAGGAACCCTTTGACTCAGTATTGATTTAAAGTCAGATCAATGTGAGAAGGCAGGGAAATTTACCTGTTGGATTAATCCGAGACTGTGTTCCATCTATAACAGCAGTGTAACAATTTCATGTTCCACGATCTTATGAGAGGAAACACCATTTGCTCAGGAATTATTGTGATGCATTACGTTGTCTATTGAGTCAATCAAATGGGGAGATAACTAGCCGATGCCATTAGTCAACATGAAATGTTACAATGTGACCCAGCGTTTCCAGAATTAAGAACTAAAGGTGCTGACCCAAGACACCAATGCTCAGGTACAGGGTCTCTGAGTACTGAGCTTGCCCAGGGAGCTGGCTCAGTGGGTAAGGTGTTTGCCACGCATGCATGGAAACCTGAGTTTGGATTCCCAGCACCCATGTAAAACACTGGGCATGGCAACACAATGCCTATAATACCAGCGCTGGGGGAGATCACTGATCAGCAGGCTTTAGGGTCTATGAGAGATCCTGTCAGAAATAAAGTGGAGAGCAGTCAAGGAAGACACATGATGGAGACGTCTGACTTCCATACCCATTCACAGACAAACACAAACAAACAAAAAAAATATACACATGAAAATTTCAAAATTTAGGAGAAAACTTCCACTTTACAGAATCAAAAGTTGACTTCTTCCTACTTCATGTGTCAGCATGTGCGTGTATGTTCGTTTGTGTAAAAGGCTACATGTACATATGGGTGCACGGGCACACAGAGAGCAGCAGACAACCATGAGTGTTGCCCCTTGGGCACTGTTCACCATGATTTTTAAACAAGGGCTCTCATTGGCCTGAAATCACCTTATTAGATTGGCTGGCTGGCAAACCCCAGAGATTCTCCTGTCTCTGCTTCCCAAATGCTAGAGTTATACCCATACCCCATCACTCTGAGCTTCTTTTCTACATGGGTTCTGGGATTCAAATTCAGGTCCTCATGTTTTCAAGGCAGACACGTTTTCATCCATTAAGCTATCTCCCCATCCCATGTCAGCATCTTATGTGGTAGAAAGCCCTCCTCTTCTCTCTCTTGATCCATTTTCTTTTTTTTTTTTTTGAGGCAAGCCCAATAGACTGGCCCTGTTTATTTTTAACGTGAGGGAGTGAGAGAGAATTGGTGCATCAGGGCCTCCAGCCACCATCATCAAACTCCAGACACGTGCACCACCTGTGCACATATGGGACCTTGTGCATTTGCATCAACTTGTGCACCTGGCTTACGTGGGACCTGGAGAGTCAAACATGGGTCCTTAGACTTCACAGGCAAGTGCCTTAACCACTAAGTCATCTCTCCAAGCCTTTATGAGCTCCTTGGAGGACAGAACTCCTTGCTCTTGGGGGTCCCACTCCATAGGTCATTCACATGTTTCTCAACCATTTAATAGGTCATGCCCTAGCCTCAATCCATAGCCAGGCCTCTCAGAACCATCTCCAAGACCTCAGATCTCCTTTCACCATGACTATTGTTTTCTTGGTTGTTGTTTGTTTGATAACAATGATCATATTTCCTTTTAAATGGGGAGACACTGTTAACAAATGAAGCCACTCAGAAGAAACCAGAAGCCGGAGATGAAAAAGCTAGATGCCCACTGGCACCACTGCCTCACTGATCCACGTGAATTCCTGGGGAGTTCTTGCTTTGCCATGAGGAGCCAGAACAAAGGGCTCAGACACTGCAACAGAGAGGATTCTATCAGAATTCTGTCTGGTGGAAATATTTCTTCTCTCAACCTTTCTCAGACACTCTTCAGTGACCTGCGACTTAATTCTCCTGTTTTTCTTTAAAACTTCCAGCTCCATACACAGCAATATCTACCAAGAAAAGCAAACACACTTCTTTCTTTAAAAAAAAAATGTGTGTATGCATGCATGTGTGTGGTCATGTGTGTGTAACTGCACATGTGTGTCCATGCAAGTGGAGGCCAAAGGACAGCCTTATGGATGGTCCCCAGGAATGTGACAGGATCCCTCACTGGCTTAGAGTGCGCCAGTTAAGCTACACTTGCTGCCCAGCAGCCACGGGTACCCTCCTGCCTCCACCACCCCACAAGCCAGTGCACACAGAATTTCTACACGGGTTCTGGGGATCAAACTCAGGTTCTCATGTCTGTGTAGCCAGCACTTTACTGACTGAGCATCGCCCCAGCCCCACATCTCTTTTAAGAAGAATAAGACAGAGCTCAGAGAGGCAAACTGTAAATAATACTTTGATTTTTCATAAAACTTTATCCAATATTTGTGCATAAAAACTGGAAATTAAGGGGCTGGAGAGATGGCTTAGTAGTTAAGATGCTTGCCTGCAAAGCCTAAGGATCCATGTTAGACTCTCCAGGCCCCATATAAGCCAGAGATGCACAAAGGAGAGGTAAACACAAGGTCACACATACCCACTAGTTGGTACAAGCATCTGGCATTTAATTGCAGTGGCTAAGGCCCTAGTATGCCAATTCTCTCTCTCTCTCTCTCTTTAAAATAAAAAATATGGAAATTAATAGTAAATTACAGCTTCAGAGCACAGTCACAATGAGTCAGTATGGCTCTAAGCAGGGAATTATAAGATATTGAAGTTTGGAAGAATGATTGTCCTTTGGATGAAGGGGCAGACAGTAGGAAAAAAGAACCCAAACTTTTGGACCTGGAAGAGATGCTGGAGGGGTCAAGAACCTCCATGTTGTGTGTTCCATCAGGAAAAGGGCATGGAGCAGATGTGTCAGGTGAGTCACATCATGAAGAAAAACATGGGTTTTAGTGCAAAATCTCAGGAAGAACACTTAATTGTTTACCCACACTTGGAGGTCACTGCAGAAATGGACAGGGGTGGGCAGCATACCCATGCAGGGTTGGAGGGTGACGTTAAGGACACTGTTCAGTTTGGTTCATCCCAAACCATCCTGCCCAGCACTTGGAGGCCCCTCCCCCCAGAGCTGCCAGGTTCTGAGTAACCACACGTCAGGAGCAGGCAGAAGTGGATGGCTGCTACCCAACGTTAGACTCGACGACTAATTCAAAAACAGGAAGCCATGGGCCGTGGTGGAGAAGGAAATAATATGTTATTGATTGAAATGCTGGGCAGGAGACTGGAACCGGCAAGCGCTTTACCAGTAAACTTCTGTAAGCGGCCAGCTCTCTTTCAGGGAATGCAGTCCCTCCCTCCCGTGCTGCGCTGTGGGGGGGTGAAGAGAGGGGCTGGCGCACAGAGCGCGTTTGGACCTGTTATAACAGATTGTTCCCCCTGAGGAAATGGACCTCACCGACCATGGAGGAGGAAGCAGGAAAGTATGATGGACGTTTACGCATTTGTGGCACGAGTCGCTGATACAATCGTGAGCCACCAAATGTGGGCACAAAGTCAGCGCCAGAAGAAAGGACACAGCTCCTGACATGGAGGGGAACACACAAGATGTTTCAGTTGACGTGTGGATGACACCCTCATTTTAGAAGAGACACATATCCCTTACCGATTTGAAGGAGGCAAGAGAGCAGCAAGTAGCTTAACTCTTGATAACTTGCTCTTCTCTCTGTGTGTAGCCCTCTAGCGCACACCTGGGGCACATGGGCACCCCCCAAGATGGCCCTCGCCCACTTTTTCATTGACCTTTTTCTGTCTTTGTTGTAATGTGCACCTTGCCCTGCCTCTGGGCATGTGCTGCATGCTCCACGGCTACTTCCACAGTCTGTCCCTACAGCACGCCCCGTGATCTGACAGAAGATTGATGCCACGACTGGGTCCATGGGTGTCCACGGCCATCGGTGGGCACCTGATCTGTGCTTTTGACTCCATTGTTCCTGCTTACCCACTGCACAAGCTTCGCGGTCTGTCTGAAACATGGACAGCCCCTGTCCCGAGCAGACCTCACTCTGCTCGGCCAGCTCCAGGCGAGCGTGCCTGGCCCTTAAGTGCGCACGGAAGAGCCAGTGTGGGCTGCACTTCTGTCCATCAGCCACATATGGTTTGGGCTTTTGGCTCCAGGTCGGCTCTCTTTGTTGATGCTGATCCTAGGTGCAGGTGAGCACCTCCATACAGCCCAAGCAAAACTGGAGACAGGTGACCCAGGTGTCTACTTAGCAAGCCGGGCCCCGTAGTAGCTCCAACTGTACCTGCAACTACCCAGCCACTGCATGCCCGATGCTGTCATAACGCACAGGCGGACCCTGCAGAATGCCAGTGTGACTTCTGAGTGTGTGAGCGCCCCATGATCTCGTGGTCCCTCACTTCCGCACAACTCTTCAGAACGTGATCTTTGAGGCTGCAACTATGTTCTTAGATTTTGCGAAAGCCAACTTGTTGCCAAAAACACTGTGGGTGCCTGATTAAAAGTTTAAAATATTATTTTTTAGGGGCCTTTTTTTGTTTCACTCTATCACAAGCTCACCTAGAATTCACCCTGTACTCTCGGGGTGGCCTTCAACTCACAGCAATCCTCCTAACTGCTTCCTGAACTCTGGGATTAAAGACATGCACCACTATGCCTGGCTCAAATATTCTTTTAAGAATTCTTTTCACCCCAATTGTACCTTCACTGCATGTGTCTAAGAAGGAAATCTAAGCCTCTGACCTGTCACAATTTCTTCTAAACAAACCTAAAACCCAAACATGCACAAGCAATCACCCAGCCCCACCTGAGACACTTGGGTATCTGTTCAGCAACCAGGAGAGGCCAGTTTGATGACCATGACCCCCTCCCTTGGCACCCAGATGTCTATGTCCACCTTCCCCACCAATCTCAGCATACACCCCGGCCCTCACCCATGCTGGCAAATAGAGCCTGGCCAGCCACACTTCTCAGCTGGTCTCAGGGGAGCGGCCTGATCATTCCAACTCTAATCCCGACACAGCAGCCTGGAGTTCTGGCTACCCACAGACAAGCTCCTGATGAAGCAGGAAATGTACCAGCATTCACACAGAGCTCAGACACCGGCCTTTCGGTGAACAGCAATCACATTCCCCACAAATATCAGACACCGCATCCCAGAAAGTTCTTATAAGAAAGGGACAAAAGTCTTAAGATGAGCTCATTTGTGTGTGGGGGAGAGCTTTGTATGCATGCACACTGACTGTACAGCACCGCGTGTGCTCACCTGAACCAGGACGTACACCCCTGTAATAGCCGGGTAACATTAGGTGGGCCCTAGTCATCTGACTGTTTGGACTTGAGCTGGAGTCTCTTACTGATTCCAGCGCTCACCATTTATTTTCCAAATCCTGATGGCCTTTCCACCTCTGCTCCCCACGGGACTTGACTTCCAGGGGTGTGTGGCCACGCCTCACTATTTATGAATCCTGGGGCTTGAACCCAAGCTCTCCTCTCAGGCCTCCTCAGGCCCTCATGCTTGCACAGGAAGTGCTCTTAACTGTTTAGCCGTCTCTCCCGGCCCGCCTTGAAAACTTTGATCAGGTTAGTGGAAGGTACACCGCTACCCTGCCAAGCCTCTGTAGCCAGCATTCCAGAGTCTTCTATTTCTTCATACTTTACTGAACTTGTAAACTTTCTATAGGAAACATTAAGTGCAAAACTGTCCAAAAACAAACAGAGCTAGAATCAGCTGCATCAGAAGACAGCTTCCAGGGGAATTTGATCTGACGCTCGCCCAGTGCGTGAGCACTGGATAAAATGAACCTGCTGTGCACACAAAAAAATGTACAATTTCAGGAAGTGACATCTATGGCTGAGCATTGCAGTTGCCAAGACAGGCAGCAGCTCTATCCATGGAAGGTGATGCTCGAGGCTGTAAGTGTTCCACTGACACCCCAGCACATGACGGCACCAGTGTCACCCCAGCACATGACGGCCCCAGTGTCACCCCAGCACATGACGGCTCCAGTGTCACCCCAGCACATGACAGCCCCAGTGTCACCCCAGCACATGACGGCTCCAGTGTCACCCCAGCACATGACGGCACCAGTGACACCCCAGCACATGATGGCCCCAGTGTCACCTCAGCACATGACGGGTCCAGTGTCACCCCAGCACATGACGGCTCCAGTGTCACCCGAGCACATGATGGTTCCAGTGTCACCCCAGCACAAGGCAGCTCCAGGGTCACCCCAGCACATGATGGCTCCACTGTCACCCCAGCACATGACGGCTCCAGTGTCACCCCAGCACATGATGGCCCCAGTGTCACCCCAGCACATGACGGCTCCAGTGCCACCCCAGCACATGATGGTTCCAGTGTCACCCCAGCACAAGGCAGCTCCAGTGTCACCCCAGCCCATGACAGCCACAGTGACACCCCAGCACATGATGGCCACAGTGACACCCAGACATGACAGTTCCAGTGTCACCCCAGCACATGATGGCTCCTGTGTCACCACAGCACATGATGGCTCCAGTGTCACCCCAGCACATGACGGTTCCAGTGTCACCCCAGCACATGACAGTTCCAGTGTCACCCCAGCACCTGACGGCTCCAGTGTCACCCCAACACATGACGGCTCCAGTGTCACCCCAGCACATGTTGGCCCCAGTGTCACCTCAGCACATGACGGGTCCAGTGTCACCACAGCACATGACGACTCCAGTGTCACCCCAGCACATGACGGCTCCAGTGTCACCCCAGCACATGATGGTTCCAGTGTCACCCCAGCACAATGCAGCTCCAGTATCACCCCAGCACATGATGGTTCCAGTGTCACCCCAGCACATGATGGTTCCAGTGTCACCCCAGCACAAGGCAGCTCCAGTGTCACCCCAGCACAAGATGGCCCCAGTGTCACCCAAGCACATGACGGCTCCAGTGTTACCCCAGCAAATGACAGCCACAGTGACACCCCAGCACATGACAGTTCCAGTGTCACCCCAGCACATGACGGCTCCAGTGTCACCCCAGCACATGATGGTTCCAGTGTCACCCCAGCACAAGGCAGCTCCAGTGTCACCCCAGCACATGATTGTTCCAGTGTCACCGCAGCACAAGGCAGCTCCAGTGTCACCCCAGCACATGACAGCCACAGTGACACCCCAGCACATGATGGCCACAGTGACACCCAGCACATGACAGTTCCAGTGTCACCCCAGCACATGATTGCTCCAGTGTCACCCCAGCACATGACAGCTCCAGTGTCACCCCATCACATGATGGCTCCAGTGTCACCCCAGCACCTGACGGCTCCAGTGTCACCCCAACACATGACGGCTCCAGTGTCACCGCAGCACATGATGGCTCCAGTGTCACCCCAGCACATGATGGCCCCAGTGTCTCCTCAGCACATGACGGGTCCAGTGTCACCACAGCACATGACGACTCCAGTGTCACCCCAGCACAAGGCAGCTCCAGTGTCACCCCAGCACAAGGCAGCTCCAGTGTCACCCCAGCACAAGATGGCCCCAGTGTCACCCAAGCACATGACGGCTCCAGTGTTACCCCAGCACATGACAGCCACAGTGACACCCCAGCACATGACGGCCACAGTGACACCCAGCACATGACAGTTCCAGTGTCACTCCAGCTCATGACGGCTCCAGTGTCACTCCAGCACATGATGGTTCCAGTTTCACCCCAGCACATGACGGCTCCAGTGTCACCCCAGCACATGATGGTTCCAGTGTCACCCCAGCACAAGGCAGCTCCAGTGTCACCCCAGCACATGATGGTTCCAGTGTCACCCCAGCACATGATGGTTCCAGTGTCACCCCAGCACATGATGGCTCCAGTGTCACCCCAGCACAAGGCAGCTCCAGTCTCACCCCATCACAAGATGGGCCCAGTGTCACCCCAGCACATGACGGCTCCATTGTCACCCCAGCACATGACGGCTCCAGTGTCACCCCAGCACATGACGGCTCCAGTGTCACCCCAGCATATGACGGCTCCAGTGTCAACCCAGCACATGACGGCTCCAGTGTCACCCCAGCACAAGATGGCCCCAGTGTCACCCCAGCACATGACAGCCCCACTGTCACCCCAGCACATGACGGCTCCAGTGTCACCCCAGCACATGACGGCTCCAGTGTCACCCCAGCACATGACATTTCCAGTGTCACCCCAGCACATGATGGTTCCAGTGTCACCCCAGCACAAGGCAGCTCCAGTGTCACCCCAGCTCATGACGGCTCCAGTGTCACCCCAGCACATGACGGCTCCAGTGTCACCCCAGCACATGACGGCTCCAGTGTCACCCCAGCACATGATGGCTCCAGTGTCACCCCAGCACATGACGGCTCCAGTGTCACCCCAGCACATGACGGCTCCAGTGTCACCCCAGCACAAGGCAGCTCCAGTGTCACCCCAGCACATGACAGCTCCAGTGTCACCCCAGCACATGATGGTTCCAGTGTCACCCCAGTACATGACGGCTCCAGTGTCACCCCAGCACATGACGGCTCCAGTGTCACCCCAGCACATGACGGCTCCAGTGTCACCCCAGCACATGACGGCTCCAGTGTCACCCCAGCACATGATGGCTCCAGTGTCACCCCAGCACATGACGGCTCCAGTGTCACCCCAGCACATGACGGCTCCAATGTCACCCCAGCACATGACGGCTCCAGTGTCACCCCAGGGTATAAATTATCCAGGCTTAAAACTGTCTGCTCTGCTCATGAAGTCTAGTGTTTAAAACCCATTCCACTCACACCTCGTGCTGGAGGGAGGCAGTGATGACTCTCTCCTTTGCAGAAGTGCATTGCACCATTAGCAAAGCTTGAGGGCTGATCAGGAAGGATGATGGGAGAATCGCCACCCAACAAACCCAGCTTTGTGCCATGCGTTATGTAGATGATGATAAAAACTTTGTTTGATACAGAAACTGTTAAAAAGGTCATGTAACTCAAAACACATGCCTTCCTACATACATCTATACTGTACAGTGGCAGGTTTATATGAAAAAATGACCAAAGGTTGGAGAGGTGAATTAGTGGTTAAAGTGCTTACTTGCAAAGCCTAACTGCTTTGAATTGGCATTCAGTTCTCCAGTACACACATAAAGCCAGATGCACAAAATGACGTGTGCATCTGGAGTTCATTTTCAGTGGCAAGAGTCCCTGTCATCCCTATTCTCCCTTCCCCTTGCAAATAAATAAATAATTTTTACAAAAATGGACCAAGTGTTGTGACAGAAACATATGCAGGTGTCCCTCAACACTGTGGGGTGAGTTCTAGAGCAGCAATGGGATATTAAAACCCCTTGGTGCTTGGATGCCACATATACATGGCACAGGATTTGCATAGAGCCTGCCTTATACTTCCAAGTATATTTGTATTACTTATAACACCTAATAAAATGTAAATGTTATGTAAATAGTTGCTATACTGAATTATTTAGGGAATAATGACAAGAAAAAATTGCACATATTCAGCTAGACACAGTTTGTTCAAATATTTTTCCACCAATATAGGACCTGCAGATCCATGGCTCACCTGTACCTCCCATCGCTGGGGCCTGTAGCCCAGAACCCTGCTGTGACAGTACCACCTGTGCTGTGGCCAAGCTCGTGCATGGAGTTCTGGATGTGACTGGTTCTCATAACTGGGTATTATACTATGTCCCAATGGCAATCTAGTAATATCTCTGGTGAGTTTCTAATTTGTAATGTTCTAACGATTCCTACAATACTTACAGAGCAAGACAACAGATCCTGTCCAGGGCATCCATCCTGGAAATTTTATCATGGCCTCCCTCTGCTCCAACAGATGAGTGATAGCTCCCATAGACTGTGAAGGATGCAAGATGAAATGCAACTCACTCACCCAACCTCTCAGTTTGAGGAAAAGACTTAAGGTGTTTCAGGTACTGACAAGGCTCCTCAGCAGTCAACAGTGGGACACAGGCATCCGGGGGCAAGGGGATCCTTCCAGACAGCTGCTACACCACTTTAGACTTTACTGTTAGAAGAGCCCCATCCGCAAGGGTTCAGTGGGGTGGCGGCACAGGTGGTGGCTACAGAAGCCATGAACTTTCTACAAAAAATTTCTACAAAGTCAGAGAGAGATCGAACAGTAGCATGGAGTCCACACCACTTGGGCCCTCAAAGAATCAGAGGGAGCATGCTCAGATGCTCCAGTCACAAGCCCCACCCCCCAGCCCACCCTGCCAGTGACACCTGTGCTGCACTGACCCAGACAGAACAAGAGGAGGCTCCAGGAATGCACACAGCCACACACTGCCTCCACTTTGACCCCTGCTCCTCTTTGGAGGTTCTGGAGCCACGTCAGGTATCAGCCAAGAATATCGAGTATTGCCAGAACTGCGTCTGGAGCAAGGCACTCAACTTGAGGTCTGGGAGAGGCTGCTAACTGGCTTCTCTGGTAAGTTCCATCCAGGAGTTGGCATTGCAGGTCATACTCTGACAGTTGTGGTGGTTTAACTCAGGTGTCCCCCATAAACTTAGGTGTCTGAATACCAGG
Source organism: Jaculus jaculus (assembly GCF_020740685.1). Taxonomy (NCBI): domain Eukaryota; kingdom Metazoa; phylum Chordata; class Mammalia; order Rodentia; family Dipodidae; genus Jaculus; species Jaculus jaculus. The sequence continues at coordinate 4,459,446 of NC_059102.1, read as the reverse complement.
TTCCTAGTTGATGAAGATTTGGGAATTAACTCTTCCTGGAGGCAGTATTTTTGGGAGCAGGCTTATGGGTGTTATAGCCAGTTTCCCCTTGCCAGTATTTGGCACACTCTCCTGTTGCTATAGTCCACCTTATGCTGGCCTGTGGGTGATGTCCACCCTCTGCTCATGCCATCGTTTTCCCTTGCCATCATGGAGCTTCCCCTCAAGTCTGTAAGCCAAAATAAACCTTTTTCTCCCACAAGCTGCTCTTGGTTGAGTGATTTCTACTAGCCATGAAAACGTGACTGCAACAGTAAAGTTGGTACCGAGAAGTGAGATCATTGCTACTAGACACCTGACTACGTGGTTTTTGGCCTTTTGGTGCTGATTTTCAAGAGAAATGTGGAAGTATTTTAAATCTTGGCCAATAAATGCATTGCAGAGCTCTAAGTACAGCTTGATGGACTATTCTGGTCAGGGTCGAAAGACCTGAATGCAGTAAGAACTATGAACTGTGAGGTTTGGCTTGTGAAGGTGAAAAAGAGCTTTGCCTGGAATGTGCTAAAGCAGTTTGTGTGTAAGGCTTGATGTTATGCCTGTGTACCAAGAACTTGTGCACGGTTGCTTTGTGTAGAAACAGACTGAGGTGAGCAGAAGGATATGGCACAGAAAAAATGAAATCTTTGGGCCAAAATTGCTGCCTGTTCAGCTACAGTTGTATGAGAGAGTATAACCATTGAGACTGGGCCAGCTGACCTGAATTGGAGCAATAGGAAGAACATAGTCTTTTGAAGGGGCCTGAGTGTTCAAGGAGTGTCCTGTTCTTCAAAGTCTGTTTTATTCTCCCCTGTATTAACAAGTTGGCATGCCAACTGGCATTATGGAGTATAGAAATGCAGGAAAGAGAGAGGCATTGAATTTCAGCATAGTTTTGTGTTTTGGAAATGGTCATGGGAAGTGTGAAGCAAGTTTTCTAGGTGCCTGCATGGAGACCTAATGGAACCATGAGGATGAACCGTGGGCTGCAGTGGAGACCCAGTAGCGATGCTGGGACCATGCGATGGCTGCCAAGGAGAGCTGCTGGCCCCAGTTAAGTTTTCCAGGACTGTGAGTAGCCTAGCTGGAGGGGCGGAATTGGAACTCCAGAGACTATTTGCAAGTTAGAATTATCGGACTTGGAGATTTGTCACTAACTAGAGTTGTTGGACTTAGAGCTACAGAGTTTGGTGTTTGCCCTGTTTAAATCTTGTATTGGTTGAATATTTCTTTGCTATGCCCAATGCCATCTTTTGCAGTGTGAATGTTTATTCTGTGCCATTATGTGTTTGGGGGAGGATTTTTTTTATTTGAACTATGAGGATATTTTAACATCATTAGGATTGATAAAAACTACAAGGACTTTTAAAGCTGGATGAATGCATTGCATTTTACATCTTGTATGGTTATCAGTTTATGGGGGCCAGAGACGGAATGTGGTAGCTTGATTAAGGTGTCCCCATAAAACTATGTGTTCTGAATGTTAGGTTTCCAAGTGATGGAGCTTTGGGAAATAACATCTCTTGGAGGCAGTGTATATTTAGGGGCTGCCCTATGGGTGTTATAGCCAGTTTCCCCTTGCTAGTGTTTGCACACTCTCCTGTTGCTATTGTCCACCCTATGTTGGCAAGGAGGTAATGTCAATCCTTTGCTCATTCCATCATTTTCCCTGCCATCATGGAGCTTACCCTCAAGTCTGTAAGCCAAAATGAACCTTTTTTCCCACAAGCAGCTCTTGGTCAGGTGTTTTCTGCCAGCAATGTGAACCTGACTGCAAGAAGAGTTAAATGTCTGGAAACTTCTATATCTTTGAAAATGTCTCATGCTTACTGAGGCAGTATCAAGGGCCCTTTCTCTTCTTTTAAATTTGTTTTTATTTTAGGGCCTCAGTTAATAAATAAATTTCAGGAAGCCATTATCTATCCTTCAAATGTGCCATAGGCCTTTTGTATATATAGATGGATAGAAAATTTCCAGAAACCCACAGTTTGAATTCATCAATTCTAAACCTATGATCTCTGAAGAGTGAAACACCGATGCCTAAAGTCATCAGAATTTGGTGACTATTAGCTGGGGTGACAAGTGATAATGGGCAGTTAACACTTAGCTCAGAGCCCGTGGATATATGGTAATATAGATGATTTGGGTCCTGAGCCTGGCAGGGCCAACTTACTAGCAAGCCAATGACATCAGCAGCCACTGCTTGAGACCATTTGCTCTGTATGCAATTCACACTTGTCACCACTAAGGCCAGTCACAGGAACATTCAGCAAGCACTCCCTTTAAGGTCACCTCATTAGTCAAAGGCCATCTGCGCTACCAATGAGAGAGTCTGGGGAAGCTGCCCATATCTCTGGGAGGACCAGCAGGAGTAGCTATTTATTTTCAAATAAAAAACTTTTACAGTTCAGCTGCAAGCTATGATGCAGGGGAGAGTATTTAAAATAACCAAAGCTCACAGCACCCTGTGCAAAGGAAACCAGGATCCGAGCCACCCAGAGCAAAGGCAGAGCCTTAACAAATGTGTAGAAGGTCTGGAGTGAAGCGTGAGGCACGTGACATCTCCAAAAGGTGAAATTCATTGCTATAATTCATTTTTCAGCATTGACCATGGATCCATGGCCAAACTGACTGAGACAACTTCCACTGGGTGAACCGGCCTTTGGGGAAGGGAGGGAAGGGTCCAAGACTGAGAGAAAGCCATTCCACCTCAACCAGAGAACAAGTCATGGGGAGCTAGTGGGATTGTGCCTCCCTCAGAATTCACCAGTGCCAAGCAGGATGCACACACTCTTAGGAAAGGCTTAACAAACCATTTGACAATAAGATCTATTAGATTGCAGAATGGATTTCCAAAAGAAGTTGGGAGAATGCTCTCCCAGGGGACCTCTGAACATGACAGCCCATCGGGGAGAGCATATTACAGAAGGCTCTTTATTTTCCTCCAGGTTCCTTGACTTAACTGGCTCGCAGCAGTTTCTGGGTGGAAGCGAGCTAAGTAGCCTGAGGTGAGCCTCCTCTGAAAGGAAAGTGAGCTCTCGCTTTACTCCCGTCATCTCAGACCAGGAAAGCAGTGCCCTCCTGGTTGAGTTTTGCTAAGGCACCAGGAGCTGGACAGAGAACGGTTGGGTGCAGCTTCCAGCAGCCCTTAGGCATGACCCCTCTCGGTGCAGCAAAGTTCCAGAAAGGCTTTTGCTGATATGTACCCTGCACCCCCACCAGAAATGGAGAGAACCCAGAAATGGGCTTTACCAGCAAATGAGAAAGGCGTGTCAACATGGCTTGACATCCGAATGTGTGATACAGTCTGAGTGCTGGCGGTCCTCTAGATGTACACTGTGAAATGGGCAAGTGTACTTTCCTGTCATTCCTTTCCTTTAACTAGGCGCACAAATATTTATAACCCAGAAAACTCTGAAACCATGCTTGCCTCATAGATAAACACTAATTGCTTCCCTAGTTGCCCTGAACAGCTTTTGAAAGGAAAGGGTTTTTTTTTTTTTTTTTGGTTTTTTTTAAACCTTTCTACAAAATATATGCACAATTTGTTTTTCAATGAACGCCTAATAAGGCTACCTCTTAAGCCTAGATATGTAAAAAAAAAAAAAAATGCCCTTTTCACAGCTGATAAAATACAAATTAATCCTTAGAGGGTTTAATATGTGCGTATTTATTACTTTCAAATCTGAACATACTGTGGCAATTAATATGGCCTCCATTAGCCTGTGAGAAAGTCAGTAACTTTGCCTTTGAAAATAAAAATAAATGCAAAGTTGGCCCTCTCTTAAGTACCTCTTGCCCCGTGTGTGTGTGTGTGTGTGTGTGTGTGTGTGTGTGTGTGTGTGTGTGTGTGTGTTTATTCTGAGCTGTGACACTGGAGGTGTGATTCCATGCCCTTTACAGCCTCACCATCACCATGGCTCCTCTGTGGTTAGCGGCAGCCTGGCTTCTAGAATCAATTTGAGTTCCAAAAGCCTTCCATTGTGGTATCTTCAGGGTATGAAATAATCTTGTTTGTATGCAACTTCAAGTTCAGTTTATTGTGAGAAATGAAAACATTTTAAAAATTAAAGAAACATTTTTCTTTGTGCTCACAGCTCATTGTGTTAGTTTAACCCCCATACTTAACCTCTGGTTCATTTTGTAAACTTGCCTCCCATTCCTGTGTGCCTGCATGCAGACTTAACTCTTGGCTATCAGGCACCTTTTAAGGCATGGCTAGTAAAGAGAAGCTGTTGGGAGCAAATGCCCATTTCTCCAGATGCCCAGGGGCTGGCAAGCCACAGAGCTATGTGACTCCGTTTACAGAAATCTGAGTGTTCCTTACTCTATATCTAACCTTTTTAGAAAACGGTTCATGTCTATTTTTACCTTCGTTTATTTAGCATGCATATTTCAGTTTTCCCAGCTGGATTCAGAGCACTTGAAACCCTAATACTTACAACATAAGCCATGAAGTTAACATTTTTATCTAATCACTTTTTTTAACTGTTCATACGAACCCCTTTTCAAAATAAGCTCCACTTTTTTTCTGTCTTGGACCAAAAATTTTAATCTAGAACAAAAAGGATCAATTTCTCTTCTGCTTTGAAAGTGGCTCCTACAACAAGCAGCACCTTACTCTTTAAGTGAAAGGCAATGGGCAGGTTTTATTCACGTGGTTGAGGGGAGGACATCTGATCTTCTGCTTTTGTGTATTTATCAGCAAAAGTCTATATAATTTCCCATAATGGTCTTGGTTTATTTACAATTTCAGCAGTCATATTTGTTTAGGCTGAAAGAATGCCTCTGTGGAGTCAAGGAGAGCAACCCTCTTTGAGCTGGGAATTATGTCACCTCTTCTGTCCCATTTCAGCCCGTGGAGTTCTCTTGACAGACAGCATGAACAAATCTGCATAAGGAAAAAGTAAGTGACAGCTGGGGTCAGGCTCTCTCTGTTTAATGACACCGCCAGTTACACATTTTGAATTGTTTAAATATGAGCCTACAGCTTCCACAATCAGCATTTCACTGGATCCACTTTTCATACCCAACAGCCAGGAAACTGACACGTAATTACACACCGGCTGATGGTATCGCGGTGCTGATAATTAAAACTGCCACCCGAGGATTGCGATTGCTGGTCTACAGCTGGGATGTTGTCAGGAGGCCGCAGCTCCAGCCACTCTTACCGCCGCCTCCTTATAGGTGGACCCGGGTCCCTACGCAGGAGGAGCTGGCCAGTGCCCACACATCATTTGCAACGTCTCCCACAAATGAAGAAAATCTATTAACAATCGAATAAGTGAAATACAAACAATGACCCAAGGGTTAAACTGTCTGCCTGGATGCAGGAGCTGGACCTACCAGGTATTGTTCTTTTCTCCCCTTTTCTGTATTTACTGAGAAGATCCACCTCCAGAACACAGCTTCAACTTTTCACTGTGAGGAAAAAAAGGTGTCACTGGATGAGCTACCTGCTTGGTGGTAGATCTGATAAAGAATTAGAGAAGGTGCTGGAAGAAAAGAAAACCACAAAAACCTTTAAACCCTTACAAGTTCATTAGTAAAAAAAGAGGTCTACTTTCTGAAGAGGAAATGCAATTGAGTAGAAGAGGCTGGCATGGGACTTCCAAGCTTCTTTAAGGTTTGCAAGGACTCATGCTTTTGCCCAAGAAAGTGATCATGTTGGTAGGGTAACAGCTGGTAACTTCTTCCACCCCAGCTTCCTCTCTACCCAAGCAAGGACGCAGAGCCAGGTGCAAGTGTGCTGGGGTGCTAAAATAAACAGAGCACCAGGGAATACGGGGGATGGGGTTGGAAAGATAGGAGCCATGGTGAGTATGCAAGAGCTATGGGTTCATGAATGCTAAACATTAAAATATTAGAAAAAAAAGTACCTGGCAAAGTTAAAGCTGCTACAGACAAGTGATGATCCAGGTTTTAATAGGACCCGACGTGTGACAGAGGAGGCATGGTTGGGAATGAACTATATTTATTCAATTCAAAAATGGGCAATATAGTCACTGCATTCATCCCACACTTCCTCGGTGTGGGGGTCTACAAGCCTGTTGTGGGCTGCCTGCCTTCCAAAGTCACCTCCCAGCACCAATGCAGTGGGAAAAGATGGCAGGACTTCCACCAGGGCACGGGCTGGGCAGAGAAGTGACCATCCTCTGGCAGAGCTGTGTCCATGTTCATGCCCCCGCTCCCTGTGCCAGGCGCCCTTCCTCAGGACTCGCTGGAACAGAGGGCTATGTGGGGTGTAGGGCACCGATTGCTGCAAACTAGAAGTGTCAGCCATCAAGGCCACTTGGTTGTCCGCCCACTCTGTTCCCATAAAATTCAAAGAGAACGTTGAATTAATTCTCTTTGCCCTTTAACTAGACCTGATCCAGAATTCCAACATTACACATTTGGGCTTATGTAGCTGGCCACCTTCATCCCAGAAGTAGGCAGCCTGGGTGGGTGAGAGAGGAGTCCCACCATTCAGAGCACTTTAACATTAAAGCCACGAGGAGAAACTGCAGAGAACAAATTTGAGGAACTTTCAAGAGGGAAAAATGTATTTTCAGAGGACGTTTGCATTGGGGCTGGTGCATAGTCAGGGTCTACCCCACGCCTGGGGCAGTTTGATGGACACATTTAAGGACTTGCCCACTGTGTTTTGTCCTTTTTAGGTCACCAGGACACCTCAGAATATGTGGATGACAAAGGCTTATCATGTCAGAGTTGAAGAAACGTGAGAGCCACTCTGAACTTGTGGACTGGACCCTCAGTTTGATCACAAGTGCCATGATCATAATCCCTGTCACCGAAGCCCTTGGACCACTGGCCTGTCAACAGTTGGAGCTGCTAACACAACCCAGCCTTAACGAGCAACAAAGCATGGCCATTCCCAGTCATCCCCAACTAGGCTCTTCCCAGTTCTTGTCTGAAAAGGATGAGAAAAGGAAAAATATGAAGATGGACTTAACAAAGTAGAGTCCAGTCCTCACTGGCACACACGCAGTCTAGGAGCGCATTAAAAAGTGCATGTGAATCTTAACAACTGAGTTGACATGCATTATTTTTATTAAGCAAATTTCCAGGCTTTTTTGTACCAGACTTTGAATTGGGACAATTCTATGCTCTGAAAATCAGAGCATTTCTGAGTCTTAAACAATCAAAGTGCTCAGACGGGCCCCAGTGCCCACATTTAAGTCATTCTCTAGCTGCGGCTGAGCAGAAACGACACATGTGACTGCACATTTGTGAATTTTATGGGCTTTTTCTCTTTGAATCTGGCAGTCAAAGTGGCCATCCAGCCAAACAGAATATCTACAGGGAGAAGAGACGCGCGTGCACACTCGCAGGAAGTTGGGATAAGGCCGTGAGCATGTGTGCCTGATGCACTGTGGGGCCATTCCCTGAGAGTGGACACCAGAGTTTTGATGCTGTGAGTCCCATGGAACCAGCGGGTGGCACAGCCTTCAGATGCACATGATGCCCCAGAGTGCCTGCTAGGCTGTCTGCAGCCTGGGCTGGTGCAAGGAAGAGTTGCCCAGCAATGACTCCTGTGTGAGAACTTAAGCACACAGAACCCTCAACAAGCCGCCAGCCCTGCAGGAAGGCCGGTGAGGAGGAAAAAAGATCTCAAGGCCCTCACACTCTGCCATGCTCGGTCAAGAGCAGATGGCAGAGTCATGACTGTCCCCTGCCAGGGGCAGGTGGCAGGTTCAGATGTGGATACACCCATGCTGAACTCTCAGAGACCCTTATCACTTCTAATCCAAGCTAGGAGGGAGTCTCCAGCCTGCCACACAGTCAGGTCCTCATGTACTGCAGCAGGAGGAATAGGTTTCTTTAGGTGGGCGGGCCTGTGTGCAAGTGTGTGTGTGTGTATTGTTCATGCACTTGTGTATCTATGTATGCTGGCACATGCGCTTGTGTAGATGTAGGCACACATGTCTCTGTATGGATGTGGAGGCCAGATGACAATGTCAGTTGTCACTCTCAGGTATACCATCCACCCTTTCCCGAGACAGCATCTCTAATTGGTCTGGAGCTGACTGACGGGGCTAGTCTTGCCACCACTGAGCTCCAGAGACCAGCCTGTCTCTCCCTCCCAAGTGCTAATACTACAAGCATGTGCCGCCACATCTGGCTTTATGTAGGTCTGGGGAGATTCTTTTGTTATTGAGCTCTCTCCCCAGCTCCTAGAGGGGGACCTGTGTAGGTTTTACCCTGCTCTGCTTCTGGCTGGACTCTGACATTAGTGGTCTGTAACATGTGCATGGCCTGCCTCTGTGAACTGAGCCCCTGCACCATGACCTCCCCGCCATGAGATGAGTCCCTCAGAGGCTGTGATCCAAAATAAATCTTACCTCCATTAAGTTGGGTTTGTCACAGCTGTGCTCACAACACAGAAGTAACTGACATCACGTGTACTCCAGAGTCACAGCTGTGCTCACAACACAGAAGTGACTGACATCACGTGTACTCCAGAGTCACAGCTGTGCTCACAACACAGAAGTGACTGACATCACGTGTACTCCAGAGTCACAGCTGTGCTCACAACACAGAAGTGACTGACATCACGTGTACTCCAGAGTCACAGCTGTGCTCACAACACAGAAGTGACTGACATCACGTGTATTCCAGTGTCACAGCTGTGCTCACAACACAGAAGTGACTGACATCACGTGTACTCCAGAGTCACAGCTGTGCTCACAACACAGAAGTAACTGACATCACGTGTACTCCAGTGTCACAGCTGTGCTCACAACACAGAAGTAACTGACATCACGTGGACTCCAGAGTCACAGCTGTGCTCACAACACAGAAGTAACTGACATCACGTGGACTCCAGAGTCACAGCTGTGCTCACAACACAGAAGTAACTGACATCACGTGTACTCCAGAGTCACAGCTCTGCTCACAACACAGAAGTAACTGACATCACGTGTACTCCAGAGTCACAGCTGTGCTCACAACACAGAAGTAACTGACATCACGTGTACTCACTGTCACAGCTGTGCTCACAACACAGAAGTGACTGACATCACGTGTACTCCAGAGTCACAGCTGTGCTCACAACACAGAAGTAACTGACATCACGTGTACTCCAGAGTCACAGCTCTGCTCACAACACAGAAGTAACTGACATCATGTGGACTCCAGAGTCACAGCTGTGCTCACAACACAGAAGTAACTGACATCACGTGTACTCACTGTCACAGCTGTGCTCACAACACAGAAGTGACTGATATCACGTGTACTCACTGTCACAGCTGTGCTCACAACATAGAAGTGACTGACATCACGTGTACTCCAGTGTCACAGCTGTGCTCACAACACAGAAGTAACTGACATCACGTGTACTCCAGAGTCACAGCTGTGCTCACAACATAGAAGTAACTGACATCACGTGTACTCCAGAGTCACAGCTGTGCTCACAACATAGAAGTAACTGACATCACGTGTACTCCAGAGTCACAGCTGTGTTCACAACATAGAAGTAACTGACATCACGTGTACTCCAGAGTCACAGCTGTGCTCACAACACAGAAGTGACTGATATCACGTGTACTCACTGTCACAGCTGTGCTCACAACACAGAAGTAACTGACATCACGTGTACTCCAGAGTCACAGCTGTGCTCACAACACAGAAGTGACTGATATCACGTGTACTCACTGTCAAAGCTGTGCTCACAACACAGAAGTGACTGACATCACGTGTACTCCAGAGTCACAGATGTGCTCACAACACAGAAGTAACTGATATCACATGTGCTCCCACTCAAAGCTGGTGATTGGGCTGTGGTAGAAGCTTAAATGGTTTGGAGTTTTAGATGGCTGATAGTGAGGGCTGGGGTCTACTTGCCTTGTAGGTTCCCTCACCTCAAATAAGCTCCACATAACACCCCCTGTAGGAAGTGTACTACAAACAGGGCTCACATCCGATCCAATCTTGAGTGTCTGACAGAGCTCAGACAATACAATCAGTTCCACACTGTCTGCTTCCAACCACCAGCACACAATAGTAGCAAAAGTAAGAAGGCCATGGAGGGCAGAGCTGGGAAGAAAGCACCAAAACTTAACATCATGCAAGGCTGTTAATGAACACAACCAGGCAAGTCAACTGACCACCCCACACAGGAAACAAGCTGACACACAGAGAAATGCATAGAAACCCAGAGCATGGTGGCTTGACTCCAGCAAGAAACAGCACCCAGAAGTCTGTGAGGCTCATTAGCATTTTGGAATAAACCCAGGTGAGTTCTGAGCTCCTAAGGGAAGGACTCACATGGAGGCATCTGCTGGAATAAGTATTTGTTCCTGTCCCTCAGACTACATGAGACAGATCCATTGTATTTTCATCTGTCACAGACCACTTATACAGTCCCATAAGTATGGACGCCACACACACATCCTGAGTCCACCATGGAGAGACCCCTGAGCATGGATTCTGCACACACATCCCGAGTCCACCACGGACAGTCCCCTGAGCAGGTACTCTGCACACACACTCCGAGTCCACCACGGAGAGTTCTCTGAGCAGATCCTCTGCACACACATCCCGAGTCCACCACGGAGAGTCCCCTGAGCAGGTCCTCTGCACACACATCCTGTGTCCATCACAGAAATTCCTCTGAGCTGGTACTCTGCACAGGTATCCTGAGTCCACCTCATAGAGTCTTTTGAGAAGGTGCTCTGCACCCACATCCTGAGAGTCTCCTCGGAGAGTCTCCTGAACAGGTACTTTAAGCACACATTTAGACAAACTCAGTGTAGGGCTCTGGCAGGCAATGAAAGCAGAGACATGAGGCTCCTTTCCTTCCATCTAGAAGATTCAAAAGGAATTCCAGACTCTCTGTGATCCTTTACCTATCTGTGTTCCCAACCATGGCCTCATTTAAACCCATTCTCCACCTAAGCCTTACATCCTGACTGCATAGGTCCAGGTAACTGGGCTGCCAGCTACCCTGTTCCTGCTTTCCATGTCTGGAGTTTGTTTGGTGACATATGCAAAGACTTTCTGGACCAGAGGGCTTTCCACTTTGAACTTTTAATAAGATTACCATTGTGTCTATTTTCACCTATCATTCTACGTCTAAACAAATAATGCTGAACCCTTCAGCTAGAGTCGACAAACTAACATTTTCCCATATTTGTTCATTTGAATGCAAGTCACTTTGCCCTTAAACACTTGAGAATGGGTCACTTAAGAACAAATGCATTTTTGAAAGAAGAGCCTTCCATTTGAGGCCCAGCCAGAATTCCATCTCACAGCATCCGATCCTGGCAGTGGGAGAGGCCTGTAGTTGCAGAATGGACACCCGAGTCCTACAGAATCCACAGGGTGCCATGGCAGGGCCAGCCAGCCCTGAAGGCTCCCAGGGATGCTCCTCACAGCATCTCACATCCCTGCTCACTCTAAAGGAGTACTTCTTAGAAGAACTAGGTCTAAAACAAGTAGAAATAGTCCTTTAATAGTCCTTTTGTTTAAGATCATTACAGAGTCACCAACATCTGCCTCATACCCTTCTGATCTTTGGTGGCCTACAACACCCACTCCCACCAGGCCATTGACCCATCCATGAAGCCAGGCTCATCCCACCACACTTGACCCATACCCTCCTACTTTCATCTACAACCTTGTTATGAGAAACCACCCACGGAACTAGGAGTGTTGGCCCAGACCTTTAGCCCCAGGACACAGGAGGCTGAGGCAAGAGCAACTCATGAGCTTACGAGTTGGCGACTGACTGGGAAATGTACAGAGACCCTGCTTTAAAAACAGCAAGAAAAACCCACCCCCCCAAACCCTGGGAAAAGCTTTGCGTATTGATGTGTATTCACCACATGGTTTAAATAACTAAGTATACTCACCTCAAATAAATTTATGAGGGTATCCTGGTCTCAAGATAAAGGTGTCCCTAAAATCTTATGAACAGTCAGAAAGTTGTTTATCTCACAAATTTATGAAGGTACCCTGGTCTCAAGCTAAAGAATTCCCTAACAATCTTATGAACAGTCAGAAAGTTGTTTATCTTACATATAGGTATCATAAAATCCAACACTGTTCAGAGAAGTCATGCGTAGAAGAAAGTCTAGACTGGGTACAATGTCCCCAGTGGAGACAGACCAAAGAAAAGTCATGGGGCAGGGCCTTCTGCTCAGCCCCAGGGCCTGCAAGAGGCCATGTTAAAGCCACTCTTAACCATAAGCCTGCCAGTCAACAGGCAGCCACTTCCATTTCTCATACCCATGTGGACACCATGAGTGCCTGCCACTAACTGCCAGTGCCAGCTGCCAGGATCCACTTTCCTCAGCCAAACACAGAATGGCTCCATTCACAGGCAGTCACAATCCAGCAGAAAAAGGCAACAGGATTTCTGGCTGACACAGGATGGCTGCCCGAGCAGCAGAGAACCTGGTGCACACAAGGCTCTCAGTAGACACAGCCATGCTATGGGATGAGGCAGGCATCCCCCACCAGCTCCACAGAGCAGCCAGTCCCCAGATTCACACCTCCCTGGCTATATTCTTGCTCCGTGCACCCAGGCAGAGTTATAGCCACTGCATGGGTACACACAGTCAGGAGACAGTGCCACTTCCACCTGACATGGACCACAGGGAAGAAAACCAAACTGCTCCAACAGGCTTTGTCTGCCAAGTCAAAGGAGTTCTCAGAAAGGGGTTGTGGCACCCAGGACCAATGCACAGGGTAAGCGCCCCCAGGTGGCAGCAGGTCCCCTGCCCTTGAAGCACCCAGAGCCACTGTGAAACCGCCTCACATCACGAGGCTCAGATATTCCCCAGGGAAGCCTGACCCCACGCAGCCCAGTCCAGCCTGCCATGCTTCTCTGTCGAGCTCCCTCCTGTCGCCCTGCAGGGTGCTCCTCGCTTGTTCAGGGACAAGCAATAGAATATAGTCTAGTCCCCTTAAATAAGATGGGAATGGAGTTTGCAAATAGCAAACCTACATTTGGTGACCGACCTTTGCCCACAGCCTGGGCAGCAGCCCAGAGCAGGCTTCACTGGGCCAGTAGCTTCCGCCTGGGCTCTTCCCACCAGCTCCCAACCCAGAAATCAAAGAGAAAGCCTAGTGCGCCTCTGCAGGTGGCAGATAGAACTCCGTGCTCCACACCTTCCACATCGGACACCCTTGCAGATGCCCTTCCCAGCCGGCAGCTCTTCATGCTCACGTGCCTCTGCATCACTGCCAAGGTCAAGTGGAGGCTCTGAACCCTTGCCACCGCCAGTTCAAGCCCTTCATGCAGAGGGGCTGTGTTTGTTTCTCCAAAGGCTTTAAACAATCCATCTCAAGGTCATCTCATCTTCTCATCATCAAAACGAGACAAGATTTGCAAAGTACATATCTGATAGTGTGCTTATGTCCCACATATATTAAAAGCTTCCAATCTGAGAGACGGCCCAGCATGTAGGCGAGCTCGGCACACACGTGTGAGGCCCAGCGCACCCCGGGGCTGTGCGGAGATGCAGAGGTGGGAGAACGGCTGGCTCACTGCTCAGCCTGCCCGACCCAGGAAGATGCAGCTCAGTTCAGTGAGAGACTCCTCATGTGAAACCATGTATGAGAGTGACAGAGGACACCCAGTGTTGTCCTCTGGCTCTGCCTGAGTGTACGTAGGACATGCATCTGAGCACACACAGTCACACACACACACACGTGTGTGTATATACTACACACCATGCACACACTTCAAAAACATGGGAATAGAAAATAGAGCTTCCACTTGCCACCAGCCCTGTGTCCTTTCTCAGTCCCATCTACCCAGCATATTCGCTTGTTTCAATTCACTGTTTCCCAACCACAGCAGTAACATGTGCACAACCTCTGTAGAAAATATTAGAAAGAGGAAGACAAGCATAATACCAACCACACTATTATACCCTAATATCTTTCCATTTTGAAATATTCATCCTTTTCATAACTAATGTTCCCTGCCAAGAATAAAGTGTTCACAATCTCCTGGCACTTTAGTAGCTGTCTAAAGTGTGCATAGTGACTCTCAAACAGTGGAAATATATCTTAAAAGATTAATTTTTAGGGCTAGAGAGATGCCTCAGTGGTTAAGGCATTTGTCTGCAAAGCCTAAGAACCTGGGTTCAAGTCTCCAGTGCCCACATAAAGCCAGATGCACAAAGTGACACATGCATTTGTAACTCATTTGTTTGCAGTGGCTAGAAGCCCTGGTATGCCCATTCCCTTTCTTTATCTTCTTTCTCTCTCTCACTGTCCTTTAAATAAATAAATAAATAAAATATTTTTTTCAAAAGATTAAATTTTAAAGGACAAAATAAAAGTCACAATAAATATAAGTAACCTGTCTAAAATCCATATGAGAAGCAGCGTGGAGAGCAGAGCCAATTTCTCCCCACTCAGGCCGGGCAGTGGGAGTCTGGGCAGTGTCCCTTGACCATGGCTTTCAGATCTGAGGACACACAAGTGTCCCCAGATGTGCCAGAAAGGCATCAGGTCCCACCAGAATTTCAGCTTCAGTAGGTCCCTAGTGGGGTTTGGAAATCCTCATATTTAGTAGCTTTGTCTGTGTGACTGAGTGCAGATCTGGGGACACTGCTTGGAGAGCCCCTGCACGGCAAAGAGTTCCATATCTTGGGGGCTCCAGACCTCAGGGAAGAAGCTTACAAACACCAAGAAAGGTAACTTTTACTCCTGCATTCTCGGAAATATTAAGCAATCTGCCTTTGATAGCACTGGACACTGCAAGTCTTTCTTTTTTTTTTTAATTTAATTTATTAGTTTTCTTTTCAGTAAATACAGGCAGTTTGGTACCATTATTTAGGCTCATCTGTGATCTACCCCCTCCCATTAGACCCTCCTTGTTATTGAAAATGGGTCGTGCATTGTGGAGTTAGCCCCCAGTTATTAGTATGATAAATGTCTCTGAAAATCATGACCCAACATGTAACTCTGACATTCTTTCCGCCCCCTCTTCCGCAAGATTTCCCTGAGCCATGTTGGGTTCATTTTTGGTCTGCTTCAGTGCTGAGGTGTTGGGGGCCTCTGAGGCTCTGGCTCTCTGATTTGGTAGGAGTTGATTTTTCTCTGCATTGATCTCCTTCCCCTTTGTGCTGGTATCCAGTTCACAGGAAAACATCACCCTTGCTTATTTCGCCAGTTGTCCTTAGTTTCAGTTGGGCCCCTTCTGAGGTATGTTGGGGCAGATCTCTTCTTAGGATCTGCATCTATCTGGAAAACAGAAGCAGATTCTCCAATGGAGAGTAAGTTAGCACCCAGAAAATTGAGATAACACTTACTTTTTTGATAGACAGTTTGATAGGTGTAGGCCCTCTTATACCCCGTGATTGATGGTAGCTTGATATTGTAGAGTGGGCTTGTGTTTGGGTATGCTTCTGACTTGTTTCCCAGCTCCAGCTAAGGGTCTAGTACCACTGAGTGGATCAGTTAGCCAAATCAAGAGCAATTGATTCC
This sequence comes from Jaculus jaculus, assembly GCF_020740685.1. NCBI lineage: Eukaryota > Metazoa > Chordata > Mammalia > Rodentia > Dipodidae > Jaculus > Jaculus jaculus. The sequence continues at coordinate 4,443,984 of NC_059102.1, read as the reverse complement.
TCACCATGTCTGTGTGCCACTATTGCACTTGTGTGGGTATCACATCCGGTTAATTGTTGCTACTTAGGTTAAACAATGTGTTGCTTGGACAGATCTTGGTCACTTCCCCCAGTCACCTATGTAGCGCCTTCTGGCACTAGACACGCTGACTGTCTGGGGACTGACTCTCTCCTGGTTTCCAGCCATGTCATTCCATTTTACGTGTCAGCTGCTTATGGAGTCTTCAGCAATAGGGTCTTCCCACTGGCCTTTGGTGGGTCATCAATTACTCTGACAGAAGATCTTTTTCCTCAATTTCTTAGTGGACACTGACCTGTAACCCCCACTTCCAGCTTGGGCCTACAATCCACAATGAGCTTTTGATCAGAAAAACCTACAAGGTTTCCCAAAACACTGCAAGTCTTTCTTAGCCATGGTGACATAAGTGACTTTGGGTGAAGGACCATCTCCAGGATGCGCCTTGAATGGCCAAGTCCATGGGAAAAGAGAACCTGTCCTTCCATCACTCGGCACTCCCCTTGGATGGGGGCACTCCAAGTCTTCTTTTCATGGTCTTGTAAGATCCAAACTTGTCCAGTGAGCTTCTCAGGTGGGTGCTCAGGTCTGTCCTCCTAGCAGGAAGGAGTCACGCTTGGCGGAAGGAGGCATGAACCAGGCCAGCTCCCCAGGCCCCACTCCTCAGCTGCAAGAGGAATACTTAGGTCACCTGAAGCCCTCTACTAGACATGGGCATAGGCTGTTCTAATGAACCACTATGTCTGCAAGATATGCTAATTTGCAAAGCCCCGTAAGCAGGCCTGTAATCTCCCAGGATGGAGGTTTCATCCAGAAAGGTCATGGAACCCAAATAGATGGAGGACTTTCTCATGAAAGGCTAAGAAGCTCTAGGTGGAAACCTGAGTTTATATCCAGTGGCCCCTCTAACCACTGCCAATGACTCATGGCATGGCACACTTGCTCCCTAGCCCTTTCACTTATCTGGGGGCATCCTGTGTACCCCTCAGGGCATCAAACAGCAGGCTAAGACCCACATGTAAACATGTGAAGGGACTCTACTTTAGTCACACTGAATGTGACCGCTGCTAAGACATCAGCCATCAAGCATGTTCATGATACTATTTTCCACAGTTTTCTTAAAAATTACACACACACACACACACACACACACACACACACACACACACACATCAATTCCTTTCCATATTAAAACCAATTGATATAGCATCAGAAATATTCAGGTCTGACGGACTAGTTTTACTCTAGTTGCTACGCAAATTATGTTCTGAGTGGTTTCATATTGGCTCCTAATTTTGAAAGTTCTGGGGAAACCCCAAACTAAAAGCCAGGTTTGGCCTGTGTGCTTTTGCCATCCGCTGACTAAGTGAAGGTGGCCATTTCCCTCCTGCTGCACACATAGTACCTACAGAGTGACGCAGGCTCTGCAGTGACAGAACCTGCTGCAAGTCAGAAAGGCAAGTCCAGCCAGCCAACCAGGATTTCAGAGAGGGGTTGGGACAGGCCAGCCACCCTAGTAGCCACCGGATGGGCCAGAGCCTGGAGAGTGGGTGTGGACTGGTTCTAACCTGGCAGAAGCCAAGTTTTCGAGAAACATATTCGGGTCATCATCACCCTGGGGCGAAGCCCACATCCCTGAACAGCTTTCAGCACTACAGCAGGATGTGCTTTAAAAGAAAGAGCATGAGCAAAGTAGAGGGCAGCGGGGAGACAAACAGTCCAGCTGGGTCTCAACTGGAGACGGCCTTCAACCTGACACCAAGGGCTCAGAGAGTGACTCACCATGAAGGAGCTGTCTTGAGGCAAGTCAATAAACTTTCTGAACCACAGTATTTGTTGATTGTTGGCTGTCAGCTGCCTCTAACAAGGGGAGGTATCTTCTCAGATGAAACAGTTCCCTGTTATCAAAGGCCACCGTCTAAAGTCTAGAGAAAGGTCAGCCTCGAGCTTGAGCAATGTGTGGATCAGTGTGGGTCCCTTAAGAGAATGTTGGTAGCTGTAGTGGATTGACTGCAGCCTGCTATCATCCTCAACCCTTCAGAATATTTTATTTGAAAACAGTATGTTTGCTGTTGGTGGTGGTTTGGTTTGGTTTTGACACACGGTCTTACTGTGGCCTGTAACTCACTAGAGCACTCAGAACTTCAGGAAGGGGTTGGAACAGGCAGGACACCCTCAAACTTGAAGGCATCTTCCTGCTATGGTCTCTCAAGTGCTAGAATTACAGGACACAGTGCCCAGTGGATCATCGGGGTATTCACAGGTGTGGTGAACTAAATGTGGCAATAAGGTCAACCCTGTAGACCTGTGCAGGAGCTGGAGCTCATGGCCGAGGTTTGCCGGCGTGTGAGGCCCTAGGGTCAAGTTCAGGGAGAAGAGCCTTTGTGTACACAAAGTCAAAATAATGTCCTGGAAATGTTAGGGGGAAAAACCAGGACTCGGGGTGGTCTGTAAAAAGCTTCTCTCTCTCTCTCTCTCTCTCTCTCTCTCTCTCTCTCTCTCTCTCTCTCTCTCTCATATGTGTGTGTGTGTGTGTGTGTGTGTGTGTGTGTGAGTGTGTGTGTGAGAGGAGGTGTAGCAGAAGCTAACAGCACTGGGGACCTCTGAGACGTGAGCCGCAGGAGGGCGGCCCAAGCCGAGGGGGTGGGGAGCATTCACTTCTAGGCCCACATACTTTGCGCTCTCCACTTTCCTTCATAATGAGCATGTCTTTCTTTTATATTTTTTTAAATGACTAATTTTGAAATAAAGAATAAACATTTCCTGGATACTTCCCCAGGATATGAGTCTCTTCCAAGAGGCACACACCCAAATCAGGAGGGCGGGCAACATTCAGACAATGCGATTTCTAGAAAGAGAGGAAAAAGTGACTTCCAGATGGGCTCTTTCCTCGTAAACAAGGGCTAGCAAACCCACACTTCTTATGAATGTGCCACCAGCATTCTTTTTTTTTCCTGGCTATTATACAGAGAGGATCTTAGGAAATCCTGCCCCACCAAGGGCTGCAGCAGGGAGCTCAGTCTTATTTTTACAGGACTCCTTCCCCACATGGCTCATGGACAGCATTGGCGTGCCCCAGAGTTCAGAGCCACATTCCTATACACAGCACTTGTGTTCTGTGCTTCCTGCATGGCTGCCCCAACCACTAGGGAAAAATGCGACTGCCTCTGAAATCTGCTTACTTTCTTTCCATGAGGGGCTGGGAAGGAAAGTGAGAAAAACTCCAAGGGGTGCTCCACATGTGTCCCAGCACCCCAACCTGTCAGGGGAGTCTTGAAAATGAAGGACAGATACTACAAACTCCACAGCCAGAAAGTGTAATGCTTTCTACCAAGCACCTCAGACCAAACAATTGTGGCATTTCTACAAAAGACATTAGCATTTCATCACATGGGACTCGTGAGAGTGTGAGCTATAATTCAACGCCCTGTCTGTTGCATAAATATCAATAGTGTGGTCATTTGCCTGTTTGCAAGTTTCTATTACAGATAATTAACAAACAAAACACACTCTAGTTAGGGAAGATATATATCACTTATCAGAGGACTCTAGGTGTCCTTAATCATGTAAAGACACGAAGATTAAATTTCAGATTTATTTCATGCTATTGTTCCGTTACCCACTAGAGACTTGTGCAGGGAATCAGATCAGAATAATGCGTAGGGGCATATTTCAGAAAACCGATAATTGTGCTAACATTGAGCTCCGTAAGGTGTCAAAATAAGGTCCTGAATCAGCCCTCACCCTTCTCTTTCCAATTCCTTAGTCATGGCTCTGCAGTGTGCCGCACGGATGTCCATCACAGGCACAAATGGGCAGAATTCACTACTGGAGACCCGGAGATATATTGTCATTTGAGACCCAGAGCACTTCTCTGAACTCCAAAGTAAAATGATATTTTATACCTACACCCCTGTAAAATTTTACAACTTTTCCATCCTAAGGTTTCATTATCCTGGGCTGGGTTTGGCAGGGTGTTTTCTTATTTGGTTAGGAAGAAGTTAAGCCAAACAACAGAGAAATTATAAAGCCATACTTATATTCTGTTCACTTCTTGAACCTTTTGCCTTTCCTACATAAAAGGTAATCTTTCAAAAACAAGTCCCAAACAAAATCATGGCTCATTTGCGTGCCCCCAAATCCTTGTGGGATAAGCAGAATCTGTAACAAGATCCCCCTCACTATTTTTTATTCCACCCGCATTTGCAATGATGTTATAACGGACGCTGGTTTGGCTCTCACATGATCACAGTCGGTGCATCCTGGGATTAAAAACCATTTAGGGCCCAAGTCCTGAGCAAACTCCCCACACAGCAGTATAACGAGCATTATGCATTATTTCTTTTTATTGTTGCTAGCTTTATTGGTTTGTCCAGGAAGCTGGGGAGTCCAGTCCTCATTTTTAAACAGAGGAGCAACCGTTCACCAACATGGAACGTGGCCTCAGATGAGAATGAAAAGGAGGGGAGGCAAGGGGACCCGCACAGGAGGCCTTGATGGTCACCTGTTTTACCATGTAACAACCACACAAACAAGGTACCTCACCAGCAACTTTCTGGAAATGCCCCTTTGACAAACATGGACCAGTGCCTATATGGCTTAGGAACATACATGTGAAATTACTAAAAAGTCACATTATAAAGAACAAATATGACCAGAAACCATAGATTAGCAGAAAAAAAAATTCAGTGCTGAGGATGGGACAACTTTAAGTGAGTTGTTGGCCAGGGAGGCCCTTGATGCATCACAGGCTATTTTCAAGGTTCTTTGTTGCCCATCAGAACTAGATGAAAAGACCCTATTGAAGACTCCACATGCTTGGGCTATAAGTCACTGAGAAATCAAGCTAGAATCTTGTTGACTAGCTGTCAGGATGCTAGAAAGAACTATGCAGCACACAGTCATTTGGGAGAGAGAAGTCATCAATGATCTTAACCAGTAGTAGGCCCTGCATGCCTTATAGCTGGCCAGCCAGGGCAAATGTACCAACCAGTGCAATGGAGACATGTCTGTTATGGGGAAAACAAATTGCTCTTCGATTAGAGTGAAGTCCTGCTTCATGGGAAGGAATTCATGCCTGGTACTGAAAACCTTGTCAAAAGCCTATGGCTAGGGAGGTCCTGAGTCCTTAGGGAATCCCACTACTGTTATCTGCCTAATGCACACATTATGCCCACAAAACTTCCATGTAAACACTGTCATTATGTCCTGTTAAAGTCAGGATGCGTACTGAAGATAGAGGTGTTCTTATTCTTCCTTTAAAATCGGGATGCGTACTGAAGATAGAGGTGTTCTTATTCTTCCTGTTAAAATTGGGGTGCCTGGTGATGATAGAGATATCCTTATTCTTCCTGTTAAAATCGGGATACGTACTGAAGATAGAGGTGTTCTTATTCTTCCTGTTAAAATTGGGGTGCCTGGTGATGATAGAGGTATCCTTATTCTTCCTGATAAAATCGGGATGCCTAGTGATGATGTCCATGTGGGTCACCTGGTGAAGAGGCAGAAGCAATGAAACAAGTGTCAAGCCCCTCTAAATGTGAAGGGCGCATTACTTTTAAGCTAAGCTAGGCTGGGAGTAACAAATGAAGGTCCAGAAGCACTCACTGCCCCACAGCCGCCCTCTCACAAACAGGCTGTAGGTTAATGGAAGAAGAAGGTTACAGGGGAATTAAAGCAGGAGGATCCCTGGTTTTGTCATGAATAGTCGCATACTAGATACAATATTCTGAAAGATTTTCCAAATTCTAAATTCTGCAAAACATTTAAAAAATGATGACTAGAATTGATTGCATATGCCTGTAACCTCAACACTCAGAGGAGAAACAGTAAGGTCACAAGTTTAAGACCAGCCTGGGCTACATTGCAAGTTCCATACCACCCTGAAGTACATAGTAAGCAGCTGTCTCCACAAAAAAGGGCAGGGGGATGACTATCATCAATCATCAATGACAAATCATTCTTCCCAAATTGTCTAACCACATCCTAGAATTGATATGAATATTCAATAGTCAAAGCTTGTTGGATATAGGGAAAATAACTCTAACTTATTAGAGGACATAATTGGACAAAATTACTCTCCCAAGAACAAGAATAGAAAATACAAAGGCAATTGGTGGCAAGAACAGTACAAAATTTGCAATAGGAAAACCACAAATATGTCCTGAGTGGCATTAAAATTTTTATAGACTTATGCCACAGTCACCAATGGGAGCTCGGGACATTTCCTGACTAATTGAACAGAAGAGTGAGGATGCCGTCACAGCCCACAGACAATGCTGCGGCACCTGATGGCCATTCTACCATGTATGCCAAGAAGAAATCACAAAGGGCATCTGTGAGAATGTTGGGGGGTAGGGGAACAAAAGAAGAAACTTTCCTTGTCAAAAGTCTCTCATTTAACTAATGCCTTTTCCATTTTAAAGGGAGAATCAGAAACTGAAGGGCACAACTGCCTAGTCAGAACTACATTTAATAGACAGCATTGGGACATGTGCTCATTTGTTAAATAAAAACTCGCCTGGATTATGGGCACATGATATAACAAAATAAATTCAGAGAAATAAGCACAGTCCAGGAAGTAAATAACAAGATCAGCATGGAAGTTTAAAACATAAGACTTCATTTTTAACATCTTCAGTCTATAAATTTCATCAGAGAGAATCAAGGCTGTCACTTTCACACCAATGAATTTGTGAAATTAATGAATATGTGGATGTAAAAGTGTCAACATAAGAGACCAATCACAAGGAACAGATAAACTGACATGAGGACTTCTCTCTTAACTGTAAGAGGAGGACGGAGCTTGTAAAGACCAGAAATCAGGTGATCAAAGATCAATCATCGTACACACAGGGATTTCATTAGTCAAAAGAAAAAGGCAGTTTGAGAAAAATGGAAAAAGTGGAGGGCATTTCAAATGCTACTGGGGAGAGTAGAAAGCTGGGACAAAAGACAGGGAAGGACACAGGGTGATCTGTGTCCACGCCAGCCTTCTCCCCAAGCAGTGACATTCTTTCCTGAAGCGTCTGCCAGAAGCCAGGTGCCATCACGTGGGTGTCTGTGACTGCTGGTGCCACAGCAAAGAGCTCTTGGCACTTTTGCTAAGCTGAGCTTTGGTAAAAACATCTTTCTAGAAAAGCCGCAGGCCCTTGCTAACAAGACTCACAGGAACCAAGTGGATACTTTGCTTTTCTTAGATTTTTCTTTGCATTAATCTTACACATAAATGAAAAAATGATGTTGCAAGTATGTTAACATCAAGTATGATAATATCTACCATACTGTCATTTTTGTGTCTAAGGGCCTAGAAAAACCCTTCTATCTTAAAATTCTTTTTTTTGTTTGTTTGTTTTTTTTTAACTTTATTTATTTATTTATTTGAGAGCAACAGACACAGAGAGAAAGACAGAGAGAGGAAGAGAGAGAGAATGGGCGCGCCAGGGCTTCCAGCCACTGCAAACGAACTCCAGATGCGTGCGCCCCCTTGTGCATCTGGCTAACGTGGGACCTGGGGAACCGAGCCTCGAACCGGGGCCCTTAGGCTTCACAGGCAAGCGCTTAACCACTAAGTCATCTCTCCAGCCCTTAAAATTCTTTAATAAACATGCACATAGGCACACACCCACAGAGACATGCACACATGCATACACGCATGCACAGATACACACACACACACACACACACACACACACACACACTGCAGCTTTCAAACCTCTGATGTCCCATTTCCTGGTGGTTATTGCATTTGCTATGCAAAAGAAGTAGGAGAATGGAAGTACCCGAGAGTCTGTGGAACAGTGAACATGGGCGAGTCAGAGCATGACATAATATAAATGAAGTTATCTTCCTCATAGACAGGATTTAGAAAAGATTAAAAACATAAATAATACAAAACACTCTCCTTTATAAAGAGAAAATAATGCAAAAGCATGGGGTGAACAGGATTTAAAATTTTGTTTGTGTTTCTCTTACTAGGGAAATTTAGAACTTAGGACATAGGATTCACATTGCTATGGCTGCCTAAGTCATCCAACAAATACAGTTCTTCTGCTCCTCACCAAATCCTGCTCCAATGACGTAAGAACTATATTTTGAATCCAGTGCAGTTTAAAAGAACAAAGGTGTACTTTCAATTGATCCAAAAAACAAAAAGGAATATTTGGAAAATGTAAATAAATTGATCAATAGTAAATTCTAATAGTATAAAATACAAGTAATTTGAAGACGGAGAGACAGAAGGAGAAGAAAAGGAAGGGAGGTAAGGAAGAAAGGGAAGGGAGAGAAGAGGAGGGAAGGGAAAAGGAAAGAAAAGACAGTGTGTGGTGGTTTGAATCTCATTAGCTCATGAGTTCTGAATGCTGGCTCCCCAGCTAGTGAAAACCGGGGACCTGGAGCCTTGCTACAGGAAGTGGGTTGTTGGGATGGGCTCATAGGTCTCATAGCCAGCTCCCTCTTGCCAGTGTTCAGCTCACTCTCATACTGTGGTGTTCCACCTGCTAATGGCAGAGGTTATTTCCAGCCTCTGATCATGCCATCTTTCCCCCTGCTATCATGGAGCGTCCCTTCATGACTGCAAGCCAAAATGAACGGCTTTCCTCCCAGCAGCTGCTTTTGGTCAGGCACTTTGTGCCAACAAAATGAAGGTCACTGAACAGGAGGGAAGGAAAGAACGGGAAAGGAAGAGAAAGGTAGGTGAGATGGGAGGGAGGCAAGGAGAGAAGGAAGGAAGGGAAGACTAGGGCAGGGGCTAACCTTGATGGGAGTGTTTTCCCTCCAGAGCCACAAACACTTCATCATCCGAGCAATGAGAAACCAGGCCATAAACGGAGCCGGAAGTGGTGTACAGGCCAGTCCCCGGTGAGCCGCCTTCTCTGGAATCACTGTCTTGTGCAGAGCTGCCCTCATCCATCAGGGTGACCATCGCTCTCAGGGAATGCTAGGAGACAGGGTGACACCTACCTTCGCTGTGGGAGAAATCACCCAGAGGTCCACACGTGCACCAGCCACCTAAGCAGACACACTGAGAGGACACTGAAAGTCCCAGCTTTCGCAAGCCCGTCCTGCTGCTACCCTGGGCATATGTCCTTGGCATCACTCCGGAGATCAACCGGCATAGAGCCCAGAAAGCCGAAGAGCTGCCCCATCAAACCCTATCCCCCAGCATGTGGGGAACAGAGAGGATGGCTCCTCATGGGTTCTCTTGAGGAGGTGGAGGTCTTCAAAGTAGATTCTATTACCAGGGAAGCTGAAGTCACCTCAGAGAACTAAACATTGGCCCTGTGAGTGTTCCTTGACCCCAAGTTGCTTACAGTCCCTAGAGAAGGGCCACCTGGCTGAGTCCCACATCCACCCCAGGCTAGCATCAGACACTTTCCAAGTCATAGTCTGCTACTGCCAAGGCAGCACGCTGCAAGCTTCAGGACCAACAGCAGGCACTCGGCTCCACATGAGTGGCTGAGACAACTCGTGCATGGAAACAACGTGACAGAGAGCTGCCCCAGACGGTGGGGGCAGCGTGGCACTGGCCACAGAAGAAAGCGTCAAATAGGTAGAATGAGGAAGTTCAAACAAACGACAAGAGACCTGTGAATTCATGTGAAACAGGTTCTCATAAAATTTACCAGTATAAAAATATAACTTCCAGGATAAAAATAACTCAATAAAAACAATAAAAAGTCTAAACAAAATATCAAGAAAGGAAAATGGAAAATAAAAAATGTCCCCAAACTCCGAAAGGTCAGATGCGAAAACCATGAGAGAGACTTGGGAGATGGCCCAGTCACACACACTCACCACACACACACAAGCATACACACGGACACACACACTATGCACACACACACACACACACACACACATGGGAGAACATTTAAAGTACTCCAAAGACTGAGTTCAAGGACCCCAGGCACCTCCTTAGCAGAGTTTCAGGGAGACCAATAAGAATCGGTGAGGTGTTGCAAACCATCTTGAGGGTTGTGCTGTCCCGTCTTGTCACGCTGAGTTTGTCGAGTCTGCGTACAAATGGCAGGGAGTCTTCCTCATTCACCCTCAGCGTCTGTAAGGGAAAGCGCAGATCAGGCATGGGGAGGAGAATTGGGGCAGCCTCAGCTCTCCTGGCTGCAAAGTCAGGTCAGTCAGAGGAGAGAGCAGAGCAACGCTTAAGGAATTTCATAATTTGCCAGATGTCATACACACACAGAGCAAAATAAGGATACTTACTGACATCAGATTTCAAAAAAGCAATTCTGAGAAATGTAAAAACTGATTCTAATAAAGACAATGATGCTGGGGAGGCATAAGAAATGATGGCAAGCAGAATAACCCAAAGAAAAAGATGGGGGAGAAATGTTAGTAAATGAAATAATGCCAAAATAAAATTTTTAAGAAGCACAATTATTTTTATAACACAGTTATAGTTGGTACATGTATAGTAGAAGCAATAAAAAGTGACTAAAACTCAATGTAATATCAGCAAAACAGGGGCTGGGAGATGGCTTAGTGGTTAGTAGCACTTGCTAACAAAGCTTGCTGGCCCAGGTTCAATTCCCAGGCCACCCAAATAAAGCTATGTGCAAAAAGTGGTCCAAATATATGGCATGCCTCTCACAGTGGCAAGAGAATCTAGGACACCAATACACACACACACACACACACACACACACACACACACACAAATATTTTTAAAAAACCATAGAAGATGGAGGAGAAATCATAAAGTGTGTCTTGTCCCTTTGAAGGAAAATAGAATTTAATGTTAGACAAAAATCAGGACAGAAAAGATACTCATTATGTTTTATAAAAAAGAACAGCCTTGAGCTAGGGAAATGACTCAGCAGTTAAAAATGCTTGCTTGCAAAGCCTCTTGGCCTGGGTTTGATTCCCCAGTACCCATGTTAAGCCATACACACACAAAGTGGTTCATGGAGTTTGCAGCAGCAAGAGGCCCTGGCCCATTCTTTTTCTCCTCCCTCTCTCTCTCTCTCTCTCTCTCTCACACACACACACACAAATAGATAAATAAATAAATATACTTTTTAAAATTCATTCATAGTCAGTAATATAAGCTCTCATACATTGAATAATACAAGATTATTAGATTTTATATAACAATCTGATAATATATAGCATATGATATATAAAATGAAATAAATCAATGTATAAGCTCATATATTAAATTTTTAAAATATTTATCCATTTTAGAGGGAGGGAGTGGGCATGCCAGAGTCTCTTGCCACTGCAAATGAATTCCAGATACATGTGCCAGTTTGTGCATCTGGCTTTCACATGGGTACTGGGCAATCAAACCCAGGTTGTCAAGCTTTGCAAGTAAGCATGTTTAACTGCTGAGATATCTCTCCAGCCCCAAAATTATTTTTACAAACAAGAGAAGAGAAGCACAAAAATCTTGGTCATAGCCATGGGATAAGATTGGAAAGTTCAGTGAAAGAGTCTCAGAGTGAAACTGGATAAGGAGGTAGAAGAGTGAATCCGAGGAAGGGATAAGGGACATTCATCTGCACACACGAAGCTTTTGAGCCCTTCACACAGCATGAACTGATTATTTGAAAACATGCCCATGTTTTTGCACATAAAGGCGACTCTGGAGATCCTTACAAACATACAAAGCCCAGAGACCTCAGTTTCCAATCCCACAGCAACCAAGTAGAGACGAACAAACACAGGCTGGCCCCAAAATGTCAACCTCCTCAAAAAATCTGGGGCAGGGCCTCTAAATAAATTATGAATGCAAAGAAAATAAAAACCAAAATTAAAAGTATTTAATAATGAGGGTATTGCGTGTTCACACCCTCGGGCCTGGGCAGTCATCCTCAGAGGAACACTGGGAGCTTTGAATACATTTCCAGAGCACAAGAAAGACACAGCAAATTATCTCAGTATTCAATTCAAGGAGATAGTAAAGGCACCCCAAATCCCAAGTCAACATGAAGAAGTCACTCTGTCAAAGGCAGAGGCTCACATGTGTGGAATCACGTCCTCGGTGTTTTGGACTCGACCATCCACTGAAAACAGCTCTAAGGAATGGGTAAGTTTGACACCATAAAGAGGTGAACGTTTCCCACAAAGCAAGCAACCAATGCAACAAGGAAGGAGAGAGAGCTCAGGGCAGGGGGCACCAAACACAGAGCAGCGAAACCACTCTCAGCCCTGAAGGTCTGACAGTTGGGATGTCTGAGGCGAAGGGGAGACAAAAATCAGAAACCAAGACCCACCCCTTGCAGAGTAAACTGGAAGATAAGAGTATTATTTAGTAAATTCAAATATTAACAATGCCATTCGACCAGCTGGTCTACTGTTAGGAAAACACACACCCCAAGCAGGAAAAACAGCAAGGATGTACATAGATGCACGATTTTAGTAGCACTGACATGACACAGCCTAAATGTCCTAGGTGAGTATATCACTTGGAATTTTGACAGTCGAGGGGTACAGTGTGAGCAAAACAGCACACCAAACCAGCTGTGCCCCCCTCCCCAGTGTGCACACCGCACTCACGAAAGACACAGGAGACGTTCAACATGACTCCAACACAAAATCCCAAGAAAAAGGCAGGGAAAAAAAGATATAACATTATCCAAGGGCCGCAGACATGGGAAAGAAACTTCTGAGCGCAGAAGTGCGAGGAGAGGCCTCGCTGGAGGAGGGCCGCCTGAGTTCTAGAGAGAGGCGCAGGACACGCCGGCTCGGGGAGGCGCAGTAGCTCATTGCAGGGAAGCACGTTTATATGCGGGCTTTCTTCAACTTTCTCTGCATAATTTCACAGCACAAAGGGAGGAGAACTTGAGAAGTAATTGAGAAAGTATGAAACACGTCAACTCTAAAAGATTTCAGCCACAGAGACAAAAGACCGACAGCACAGCTCGGATGATTGAGGTCTGTTCAAGTGAGAAGAAGAGAGACAAAGACACCGGCCCACTGAGCTCACGGTGCCAATTCACGCACACAGCACATTGTGTGACTTTGGGCCAGTGAATTATATGCCTTAAACTTTTGAATTAAATGAACAATTGTTTGTCTGTGTTTGCAAAACTCTGGGTGCCCCACCATTTAATGGACTGGGGAAAATGTACAGAAGTGGGACATGCTAATGTCTAGAAAGGAAATTAAAGCTACACACTCCATCTGCCTCTGCCACGGGTCTGCCAGAGGTCTCTGTGTATGTGTGTGCGTGTGGTGCACCTGCATGTGCGTGCCCATGTTCATTTGAGGAGAAGCAGATGCTGAGTGTCTTCCTCAATCTTGGAATCATATTTTTGTTAAGTCAAAAACACTAGAGTTCACCAATTAGGCCATCCAGCAAGCCCTGGGAACCCTCCTGTCTCTGCCTCCCCAGCGCTATCATGAGAGGCACCCACACCTGGCCCTTCGCATAATCCTGGGGATCCAAACTCTGGTCCTCATGCTTGTGTGGTGAGCACTGGCCAGCCTGCATGCCACCAAACCTTCAGCACAGAGGTGGCCCTGTACTGTCCTGCTGCGCCCAGAGAAGACGGAGCACGAGCCTCCTCCTCTGGTCATTACGGCAGTGCAGTGTTTCCATCACCGCCTGCTGTCACGGATTCCTCCCGTCCACGTTCCGTCCATCTCAGTCCCTCACAACACAGGGGCATAGTGGCTCCTCCCCCGCTTCTTCTCAGCTTTAGTTCCCGTACATTCTCACACACTAAGTTTTCCTTATTATAACTAGAAATCCTGTACTTTTGTGTATCTTCCCTTTGATCCCAGAGCTGTTTAAAAGGTTGGCTTTTTTTTTCCAAGTAGAAATGCCTATTTGTTTGTTTTCTTATTAATCCCTGATTCCATTGCTCTTGGGCAGTTGGTGAGGTATGTGGGGTAGGGGAGGGTGGACGTATTTTGGAATCTAAAGAGGGTTTTCTTTATGGCTTGGTATATTGTCACTTTTGCTCATGTGCCATTAGACAAAGGTGTGCTCTCTGAATTTGAAATTTATTTACAAAATCTGTTCTTCTGCTGCTTTGTTTCTGTGGCCTAGAATGACAAGCAGAGCAGCTGTAGCCTTGTTCATCGTGACTGGCTCTCCTGACCTGCTCGGTTCTGAGAAAGTACAGTGATCACTCAGTGCCTGTTTATTCCTCCTGTGCTGGTCTGTCTGCTTAATCCTTCTTCCCTGTGGCTTGTGACATGAAGCTTCTCTGTGTCACCTACTGTGTGGACTCTACCAGCTTTTGTAGCTGGATTGTAAATTGTGGCTAGCCCTCTGAAAGTACTCTAGTAAACTGTGGAGATAGCTCAGAAGGTAAGATGCTTGCCCGGCAAGCATAAGGAACCAAGGTCCATCCCCAGAACCATGTGGAAGTGACAGTGTGCACTTGTGATCCCGGCACCAGAGAGGATGCCTGGGGCTTGTTAGCCAGCCAGTGGAGCCTAATTGCTGAGCTCCAGGCCAGTCGAGAGGCCCCATCTTAAAAGCAGATAGGAAGAAGACAGATGGACAGCGTTCCGAAGGAAAGACAAGCAAGATGATTGAGTTTTGTCTCTGACGTCCAACGTACACGTGCACATGCATATACGCACGTACAAGGAAGAAAGAAGACAACAACGTACTCCCCTCCGTGCTGGTGGTCTCCTCCCTGGCTTGACCGCACTGTGTCTGTGCCCTGCTTCATTCTGCTCCCCTCAGAGATCAGCCTGGCCTTACAGCTGCCCCGCGGCTGCTTGGCCCAGGCAAAGCTCTTAGTCACAGCCAGGAGCTAGGTCTGTTCCATCAGCTCACCAGTCACTCTCCTAAATCACTGAGTTAAGATTTTCCACTTGTTACGACACCATGCTTCGTGTCCATTTCTTCAAATCGCTTCATCTGATACACTGCTTACAAGTGTATGACGCAGGCAAGGTCCTTGTCGTTACTATCTTGTAGTTTGCTGTGTTATCTTGGGAGGCTTAGATTTTTCTTCTAGTATTTCTTTTGTTAATGTCCCTCAGTGATGCTCCTGCTCTTCTCTTCCATTGCACTGACCATCCATGTCCACAAAGTTAGCAAGAAAATCTGGCCCTTAAGCGTCAAGTACAAAGCCAGATGGCATCTCTCAAGCATGTGGGTGCCACATGGCAGATACCATCCTCAGAAAGAGAAAATAATCAAGTAATTTTCTATGTGGCTAACTTTCTTTCAGGGTTCCGGCTGGAAATGTTCAGGTGATAGGAGGCCAGACCTGAGCTGCTGGTCACTGCCTTCTTCCTGTCCTGCCCCCGCCACTGAGCCGTCTGTTGTCTCAGTGCTCCTACTGTACACGGGCATCTTTTGGGCATGCCCAAGAGCACAGTGAATTGTTTGGCTCTTGAATAATACCTGCAGGCAAAGGAATTCTGGCACTGCTCTCTTCTCTTTCTCCTCACACATTTTCTTGTATCATTCCAACCTGTCAGAGCACACGGCACAAATGTTGTATGTATGTGTGTTGTATGGGCACATATGCCACACCCCCATTGTTTATTCCAGTTCTACAGTTTAACATACTCACTGGCTTCTCCAGCACTCCATATGGAGGCTGTTCTGACCGCTCTGCTGCTGGAATGTCCATCAGATCCCCGGGAAGCACTCACAGGGGCTGTGGAAATCTGGAAGGTTTATGCAATTGACACATGACCTTCACATTTGAAGGAAAGATGGGGGAGGAGGAATTTCTGATACATTTTCTTTCCTTCACCATCTTTAAAGTAATGCTTTTTTGCATAAAATGTGTTTTGAGAAGATCGACATCAGCTTCATTGTCTTTCTTTTATATGTGATTAGAAGGTTTTGCCTGGATTCTCAAAGAAGATTTTCCTTATCTCTGAGGTCTGCCGTCACTCATACACTCCAGCCGACGTTTTTTTTATTCTGGGTCAGTGTGCTCATACACAGAGTGACCTTTTCAATGTACAAAGTCTTCTGTTATCTTGGGACATTTTATTCCATCTTAATTTGCATTTTTTGTGTTGTTCTCCTGGTCTTCATCTTTGAAGACTCCAGTTAAGTGTATTTTGGATCTCCTTGTCTGGCTTCTTTATTGATCATTTCATTTTCAACTTCCATTAGGTTTTCTTCACAGTATTTTTTTTTTTCATTTTTATCCTCTGTTTCACATCCATGATGACATTTCCTCCAATTAAGTCTTTATTTCTGAGATTTTTCTTTTCTCTCCTAAATCCTCACTGAGATCTATCATTTATTATCTTCTGTCCCCTTTTGTTCTTCTTTTTCATTTCTCAGATCTAATAATTCTGTTTTATGCTGCTCTTTCAAAGTTCCAGTCGTTATCTTAATTAAGTTTAGCTAAAACTGAATAGTGTGTTCGGATGTGTGCCTGTGGTCCTATCTTCCCTCTGTGTCTCCAGCATGTGTCACAGTATTCTTGAGTGCATTTCAGTCGCATCCCTTTTAGGGTACCCGTGGTTGAATCACTTAGCTGGCCTGTTAGGACAGGGTGCTCTGACTCAGATTCAAATAGGCAATCGGAGGGTCACTATACCAGCACCCAACCCTGCTCTCAGTGTCCCAGGCATGGACTATGGCTTCCAGGGAGTTGCCTCTGTTTCTTGGGCCTAGCTTAGTGTCAGGATGGTGTCCATGTAGTTGCTTTGGGACCTCAGGGGAAGCCTGGGTCTGAGAGGTTTCTGCACTGACCTGGGTGAGTTTCAGGCTCTCCCTGGGACATTGGGTCTAGCTGTGACCACGTCCCTTGAGCCAGGTCCCTTGGTGTTCTCTTCCCTCTGCACTGACCACGCCCCTTGAGCAAGGTCCCTTGGTGTTCTCTTCCCTCTGCACCTGCCCAACTCCGCCTGGCTCTGGTGCTCAGATCCTCTGACCTGGCCTGATCCCACGGGTGTACTATCCCAGGACTTCGGTGTTTCTAACGGTCATAGCCACGGCTGCTTATGGTCACCAAGTCATAGAGCACCCTCAAGTTGGCCTGTATAGCTGGATCCACAGAGCTAGAGGGAGGTGTTTGTCTTAAGGACTGCATCTGAGGTCCCCAGATTACGTCACAGGACAGCACTCCTCACGGTCTGTAGCGCAGCCATGCACAACCTCTAGAGGGGTTGTCACAGCTTCTCTTTGCCTGTGGTGTTCTCATCCCTCACTGCCCCGCCTTATTTCTTTTGGTTGTAGGAAGCCCCTTGGTGTGACTCAGAAGCCACATGGAGCCCACCATGACTCCATTGCCAAAGTCTGAAAAAAAATTAAATTTTGATGAAATAATGCTCTAAAATCTTTTGAATATTCTTCCAGGAAATGCAGAACATTATCTGTAATAATCACCATATTAAATCTGCCTATCCAAAGCATATAGTGTCTTCTTTTCAAACCTTGTTTTTTATCCTTCTTAGCAAAAATTTGTTAATTCCTCTTTTGGTTCCCTACCATCCTTCCTAATATCTTTTCAGATGCATCACACCCTGTATTGTCTATGAACAGAATTTCGTTTTGACTAACTGTACTGATTATGGCTCATGTGTGCAGTTAGTATTGCTTTTTAGACATTTATTTAGAGTCAACACAGTTTCACTTCACACTTCCTTGACTTGGTAAGATAAAAGATAAAATAGATTTTTAGCATAAAGATCAAACATGCTTGTTTATTCACATGAAATATCAGTGGGGGAATTCAGAGATGATTTTAGTGATTGATTTTTAAATCAAAAGATCTTTTTTTTTTTTTTCCTGGCTTGTGTCCCTCACCTTCAGGTAAATCACAATTGACTCAGTCAGCAGAATTCAATCACAATAATTATGTGTAGATTTGATCCACTGGTCTGAATTATCTTTGAAAATGACATAATTCTCTGTAATGACATGTTGCTCTTTGAGTGAGATCTTGTAAATGGCCCCTATGGAAATGTTCTGAGAAATTGTGTGTGTTTATGATCTGGTATTGGAATGAACAAAAGTTTGCATATTACAAAAAGAAATTCTTAGAGAAGCCCAGGTTTCATAGTGTTGATTGCAAAAATTCTGTGATTTAGAGCTGAGGACATGACTAAGCCGATAAATGCTTTTCACACAAGTCTAAAGCCCTGAGTTCAGATCCCCAGGATGCATACAAAATGCCTGGCATGGCAACCTGCCTGAGACCCCAGCACGGAGACAGAGTCAGGTGGTCCCTGGTGCAAGCTGGTTATCTGGTTCTGCCCCAGTGGTGAGCTTCAGGTTCAGATCCCTTCCTTCAAAAGAGAGAGAGAGAGAGAGAGAGAGAGAGGGAGAGAGAGAGAGAGAGAGAGGGAAGAAAGAGAGTGAGGGAGGGAAGAGGAAGAGAGGGAGGGAAGAAACAGAAAAAGAAGATAGAATCAAAGATACCATAGTTAACCTCTGGCCTCTGCAATTATCTGCACACATTTATACCCACATACATATGAACACACATACATGGCACATATGCATATACATGCAAAAAACATTCAGAGACCCTGAGTGAAAATAGACTTTGGGTCACTCAGTCAGAGACCATCTGCTTACAGAAGAGTCCTAGAAGACAGACAAGCCCCTGCTATATCTTTTATAAACACCAAGATGCCTGAGAAAGCTCCCAGGGGCCCCAAGGAGATAGCCCAGCAGGCTTGTCATCAGGATGGCATAGCCTGAGACAGACCTGTGCCCAGCAGAGAGGAAGGAAAAATCTAGAGTGGAAGAAGGCAACAAGATTAAGAAGGAACCAAGAGCCAAGGGTAGGAGAGGACCCCAACATTCTGTCTAAGCCAGCAGTGAGCCCCAGAGCACACCCCAAATCACGAAGTCACAGTTCCCTCACCAGAGGAAGGAGCCACGGCAATGAGTTGAATCACCTAGGCAGATCCAAAAATAACAGTTATCACAAGCCACGGTCAGGGCATGGCTTCCTGGGTCAGTCTGCAATCCAGAAGCAACTTAATTTTCTGTTGGACCTGGGCCTCTGCTTGGGTGACAAGTCTCTACTACTGACCTGGAATCCCAGTCTCATCCCCTTCACCCTAAGGTACCCTCAACTATAAAATGAGGGGTGCAAGGAGGGACTGAGGCCATGGCTCAATCAGCATAGTGACATAAACCTGAAGACTTGAGTTCACACACTCAGCACCCGTGTAAAGGCAAAGCACAGTGGTCCACACCTGTAACCCAGTGCAGACAAAAGTCCCCAGGGCAAGCTAGTCAGCTAGTCTAGCCAAATCAGTGGGCTCTAGGCTCAACCAGAGACCCTGTCTCAAAAAAAAATTGAAGTAAAGCACATTTCAGGAAGAGCATGAACATCAACCTGTACCCTCCACATGCACGTGCATCCACACACGTATGAAAATGCATACACACATGCATGCCACACACGCGCATACACATCAAGAATGAGGTGTTCTTACCAGAGGAGTGCTTACAACTCATTCCAGCGCTAACATCTGTAAGCCTCCAAACTCCACAGTGGAATTTCACTTATTCGAATTCACTCTTTTTTATAGTTTCTTTTTAAATTTATTATGGAACAGAGCCACAAAGTTTAAAATGTACATATTTATGAGGTGACATGTGATGCCATACATTGTGTAATATTGAAATCAGGCTAAATATGTTCAAGCTTCTCAAACGTCCAACATTTCTTTGCAGCAGAAGTTCACAGTCCTTACTTTAGCTGTGCAGAGTGTGCATCGGGCGCTGTGTCTACAGGCCCCTCCTATGAAGCAGGACGCCGCAGCCTCTTGCTCCAGTCTACGCAGCTCTCAGTCCCCAGCCCGAGCCCTGCCCTCCCTTCCCTGTCCCGCCGCGGTCCTCCAGGCTCTGAGCCACCATCCTACTGCCAACTGCTCCTGAGCTCAACTTTGCAGGACACGTGGGGCTTGTCTTTCTGTGACTGTCCCACCTCGCTTAACACGGCGACTTCCAGTTCCACCTACAAGGACAAAACAGTACAATTCTCCCCTTTCTACGGCCGAAGAGTGCTTCTCCAAGCACCTGGGCCACGGTGTCTTGATCCGCTCACCCAGTGTCTGTGTTTCCACTTCTCGGCCATTGTGAACAGTGCTGTAGAACCCACGGGAGTGCTGCGGCTTCTTCCACACACCGACCTGCCCAGCCTTCTCACACACGTGTGAGCACAAAAACGTCATACAATACAAGCCAGCAGACACGCACACTTAGTAAAGAGATGGAAGGACAGAGGCAGCCCCAGATGGCTGTGAGAGTCCTCTCTTAGGTGACAGAAATGGTCTAAAACTAGATTAGGATGACAGTAATAGGACCCTCCTTGTAAATGTAATGCATAAGTGAATCCCGGGTTCTAAAGGGGAAAAATGTACGGCATGTAAGTTATAACTGAAGACAACCATGTTCAAACTGGGTGTGGTAGAACATGTTTATAATTCCAGCCTTTGAGCAGCAAAAGCAGGAGGGCGGCTGTGAGTTCAAGGCCAGGCTGGGCTTCTGTGGTGAGGATGAAGGCAGCCCGAGCTATATAACAAGAGTCGGTCTCAAAATAAGAAAGCAAAGGCAGGAAGAGGGAGAGGGAAAGGGGAGGTAGGAAGAGAGGAAGGAGCTGATTTACGAAAAAGAGTAAGCAGTACAGTGAACCTTACTCTGCAGAGAAAGGGTGGCGCGCACGCCACGTGCGGGGGTCGAGGACGTCGTGCAGGCCCAGCAGAGCTGCGGCTCGGCAGTTCTGGGGCACGCGGCGTCCAGTTCCACTCGTGTCCTTCGCATCTGGGGCCCTGGCCGGTAAGAAAAGACCACCTCAGTCTCTTCAGCTTGCAAGCCTCCCGCGGGCAGCGCACTGAGGGAAACTCCTCTGCTCCCCTCATCTCCGTGAGGAAAGCGCCCCAGTCAGTCATGTGGGGCATAGGACAGAAGAATTCCAAAATGGCTACTAATTACAATGTTTGCAATTATTTCAAATTTTGCTTTTCATAATAACTTTTCGTGCTTCTGTTGACCAGAGGGACACTTTTATTCCCAAATGCAGCCAGGTCAAATTTGTCATTATATTTCAGGGAAAAAAAAGTCAAATGAGAAGGCTTTTCAAAAGAGATAAAGTTTACTCACTGGAAATTAGAAATGAATGTTTATTGTCAGATCTCTGTCTAGATTAAAATCCTTCATTTAACACTAGTTGCAAGTGTCAACTATTGCCATGCTTACATCCCAGACGCTTCTGCTCTCTGGTCTGTGGTGTCAGGGTGATGTGAAGAAACACCTCTTAGCTTGGAATATTAAGCACGCAACTCATTTCATCTTTCTAAAACATGGGTTAGAAAAGACAGTGGACACCAACAATTTATTTTGTCGTTTTTATCCAATACTCACATCACTTTCCAGAGCATAGCCGTAAAGACAGGGCTGCCAGCAGGTCTTGGAAGCGTGGCCTGGCCGCCCGTCAGCTCACACTGAGACCGTAATAACAGACACATCGCTATCACACAAATCATGATTTTTGGCAAGATTCGCCTTTCCCAGAAGGGACAATTGAGGCTGGGAGATAAAAAGAGAAAAGAGTGCTGCTTACTTCTCCAGCAGGGATGAGATCTTGGTATTTGATTAAAATGATGTAATCATACAGTCTACTCTTTCTTCTCTCAGGTTATTGCTTAATGTTGGGGGCAGTTATTATTAATAGCAATAAATTCCACTGTTTTCAGTGCATTAGGTTTCCAAAACACGTGCCCATATGTTATCCTATCCAAGAGATGGCCTCTTCACAGAATAGTGAAGGAATCTCTGTACATCTACAGAAAACTCAACTTGTGCATTTAAACTCCAAGGACTTATTAAAACAAATCTGTTTTCCAAAAAAGATCCATGTGGATCTTTTCCAGTTCCTGGAACGCACCCTGGTGTCCAGATGTTTCATCAGTCACCCGTGACGCGTCACAGGTCCCACTAAGCCACTGCGTCTCGACTTCCATGGCAGTGGCAGTGAGCGCCGAGTGCTTCGCCGGGCCATGACAGGCACAGTCACTCGACTGAAGCCTCCCAGCTCTGCTCCTTGAGCTCTGGAATAGAAGCTGGAGTCGCGAGTCAAGACATACGCCTGTCTTCCAGATATTGAAAATCTTGGAGAAAAAAATCAAAATGTTCAGGAAGTGAAAACTAACAGTCCCCAGTGGGGATGATGGAGGAGTGACAGAAAGTTCTGGAAGTTCCCACTAAAGGAGAGCCCAGCACAGCTTAGAGGGGCTGGGGATGTGCTTGCTGGCTGCATCCAACACTGCCTGGGGGTGGCTGCCATAGGGAGGGGTGCTGTAACACTGAAAGCAGCATTTTGTTTAGGTTTCTATATGCTTTATTCATGCCTTTAGTGGGTTTTTTTTCTTAAGTTTTATATTGGCAACTTCCATAAATGTTAACAGTATACCATGATCATATTTACCTCCCACCACCCTTTCCAAATCCTCCCTCCACTGAATCCCTTCTTCTTCTCTTCTTCTTCCTTCTCTCCCCCCTCCTCCTCTTCCTCATCTATTTTTTACATAGGTTAGAGTCTTGTATCCCCTCAGCCCAGGTCCCCATTTCCCTGAGAAGCCCTCCTCAGCAGTGTCCTTGGAGTTCACTGTGGGGTGACTGGGGCTCTGTTAGTTTCTGGGAGGCTTACCTCAGGATATTTCTACCCATCCTGTGGCTTTTACAACCTTCCCGCCCCTCTTCCACCGCAGTTCCTGAGCCTTAGGCGTGTTAGTAAGGAAGCATTTGACAGTAATCCTCTAACGGCGACATGTGGGACGAATGAGGAGGGTCTCTGGGCAGGCGCGTCCAGCTGAGGCAGCCCTCGAACATGACAAGCTAGGGAAGGACAGTGCAGCCAGGGTGGCATAGTGAGAAGGGAGACTGGCTCGGTGCCCTCTACAACCAAGGAGCAGTGCCAGGGCTTGTATGCCATCATGCAGGGGGACCACCAGCAGGACTCTAAAGACTATGACCCAGGTGGCCAGGACACAAATGAGCGCTTCTGTGGGGAGCTGTGGGCTGGTTGGGCAGCTGCCGCAGTGAAGGGACAGTGTCGCTCCTGGGACTGGCATGAGCTTCAGGGAGTTCTGGCAGGTCTCGTCATCACTGACGTCACCTGCACAGGAGTGAAAGCAAAGCCACAAAGGAGACTTTTGCCAGGGAGGGCACCCCGAGAGTGCCCCAGGGAACCAGGCACGGTGTGAGCCAGACAGGAGGGCAGGTGGCCCCTCAGCCCTCCACCACCAGGACTTTCAGAAAAGGACTTAAAACCAACCGTGGCCTTGAGGGTCACATCTGTCCCTCTCATTCCAGATGAGGGGCGCAGACATTGGATTTCAGTACACACATTGACCCTTGAAGCCAGAGAGGACATGTGTGAACTCTCCACAGACTGGGGTCATCCCTCACCTGTCAACATTCAGCTTTTGATCGGATGGGCTGGGCAAGAAGGTCTGTGTCTCTCCTTTGACCTCTACCAGATAAATCGGCCAAAGGGACTCTCTTCTGTGTGGGGCAGACCCTCTCAACACAGAGAGAATAGTCACCCTGGACGGGCCTCAGTGATAGAGTGCTGACCGAGCAGAGGTAAGGTCCTGCGTTCCATTCCTTGTGTGCTAAAAGACAGAGGGAGATGGAGAGGGAGGGAGGGAGGAGGGAGGGACAGGTGAGTGTCTCTAATTCACTCCTCCCCCCAGATCCAACCGCACATGTACTGCTTCTTCCATGCACCTATGGGCATGATAAATTTGATATATAAATTAGCCACAGTAAGAGATGAGCAGCAGTAATCAATTACAAATGTAATAATTATAAAAATACACTATAATAAAGTTTTACACAGTTATTGCTTCTGGAATTTTCCATTTAGCAATAATGGCTATCAGAAGCCACAGGATGTGAAGTCTTAGATGGGAGACGCTGCAGACCTCCTGGGAAAGCTGGTACTACAGAGCCTGATCAGAACCTGGTGCCAGGAAGGCCCCCTGGGCCAGGTCCTCACTTCGCAATGTGGTGAGGCCTTGAAACCTATATCTCAACCTGCAGGTATGTGTGACCTTGGCTCCCGGTCAACATCTGGGCCACTGTATGTCTTCCAACTTTGTGTTTCCCTTGTCTGAGACCCACTCGTCCCCTCAATGTCCCCTTGGTCTGAGGACCCAGGTCCTCCTCAAAGGGAGCTCTCGGTTCCTGCTCCCGCTCACCATGGTCACCTCTGGACTTCCTCATCAGCAAACTCAGGCAGGACGAGTGCGGGTGACTCCTTACCCATCCATACCATCCTGGTCACATCTTCAAGTCTTGCTAAATAACACGTGATTCCCATGTCTGTTTTCTGCAGCGCTGACTGTACCCTCCAGCATTGAGTATCATGGCCCTCCACGCTTGGTCTGTGTGTATGCAGTTGATCATTGTGTAGAAAAGAGCCCTCAGTGAAGATAGACACGATACACATGATTCGCTAGTGGTCACAAGAGCTCCATCCCTACTCCAGGTGGCTCTCTCCCATCCCTCCCTCCCTCCCGTCTCTCCCTCCTTCCCTCCCTTCCTCCCTCCCTCTCTCTCTCTCTCTCTCTCTCTTGCACATGGATGGCCGGCCGGGATATGCCATTGTTCTGAGGCCACTCAGATATTTGTATAAGGAAGTCACGAATCAGGAACCTCTTCGTGGCATGTCATTCACAGAGAAGGGATGTGTTATTTTTGGACAAGAACAATCTATAAAGCTCTCCATTTCCTGGCTCTGACCCTTTACAGTGAATGGGGCAGGTTGCACCAGCTGGCTCGGGAAGGAGACCCTGAATCTTCCTCCAGGCCCTTTGCCTTTCTCATCGTATGACCCATGGTCCTTCCTGGCCTCAACTCTGTCCCACTGCAGAAATTTCCCTCTGCTCACCTTATGCTTTGTTAGTGCCCTCATCCCAAGCCTCTCAAGTTCCTGCCTGTTCTGCACAGCTCTGAGCATAAACCCTTTTGGCCCTCACAGGGCCATGTTTGGGACATAAAATAGAAGGTCATTGTCTAAAGCTCATGCCGCCAAGTGTCCACTGTGTGACAGCCTAGCTCACAGAGAAGCCCGCGGGAAATGCCTTTTCCTTGCGTCAGATCAGTAATCTCGCTACACCCCCGACATAGCAGTGAGGACCTGAATCCACTCACAGAGTCAGCTCCAGCTCAGCTGCTCGCTCAAGCCCACATATAGCTATTTATTTGATAAGATCCTACTATGCTTCCCAAGCTGGCTTTGAACTCGTGATTCTCCTGCCCCAATCTTCCTTCCCTTGCTGGGATTGAAAGCACAAGTCGCCATACCTACAGATGCCTTTAGTAGTGAGGAGGCGAGTTGAGAGAGTCTAACCATAGCCTAGGCTGTCTTAGAACTCACCCTGTGGTCCAGGCTGTCCTCAAACTTGCAGGGACCTCCTGCTTCAGGAGAGCTGTGATTATATGTGATTGCAGGCCCGAGCTGCCATGCCTGGCCAGATACCCTTGTGCATGAAACAGGGTCTGCCAGCTGTTGCTAAGAGAATCCCCCACAGAGAGCCACCCTGCTGTCTGTCACTCTTACTATTCATGTCTACACAAGCTGGACACCGCTGTGACTTTCGCTAGACTGCTGTTCACACAAGGGGCTTAACTCTGTTCGGAACTTCACATTCGAAATGCTTCCTAAGCTGTCTGATGGCCTGCCTTCAGTGCAGGCAAAAACGGGCTTAGCAAATGGGTTTACTCATCCATCTGACAGGTCCGTGTGGTGCAAGAAGTGAACTGCTGGTAAATCCTCACCATCCAGGGGCTGAGATGGATAAAGTCTAGGAAAAAGTCTAGAAGGGAAATTTAATGCAAATAAATAATCATCAAAATCCATATGTGAGGAGAACATTGGGTAAGGGGACTTACCTTCATTTTGGTGAGAAAGGGGGTTGCAAAGGCTCAGAAGGTGTTGAAGTTGAAACTGTAAGTAGAAGTTAGGAAGGAACAAAAGTGACTCAGGGCAGGAATATGGGTCAGTAGTTTAAGTGTTTGCTTACAAAGCCTAAAGGCCTGAGTTTGATTGCCCAGTACCCACATAATACCCAAATACACAAATGGCACATACATCTGGAATTCACTTATAGGAGGCCCTGGTCTCTCTCTCTCCCTCCCTCCCTCCTTGCAAAGAAATAAAAATATTTTAAAAGTGATTTGGACATCATGAGACAGGGAAAGGATGCTGCACCACATGGCAAGAGGAGAAAGATATAGGGATTTTAAAGAAATTCTAAGATGAGAGGAATGAGACCAATGTCACTGTGGGGGCCTCACCAAAATTCAGGTTTATCCGTAGAGTTGAAGGGTTTCAGCAAAGTAGACCATGATTTTCCCTTCTTGGGCATGTTTACCTAAGAGGATGGCTGAGGTATAAATGCACTTCCTGAGGTCCGGAGCTGGGCCAGCTTAGTGGCACCGGACATGGCAGAAAGAAATGGGCCATTTGCTGGGGCACACAAGTCTATCTTTACTCCATCTGAATGCCTAGCTGGAAGCATCATGAATTAGCAGGAAGGGGCAAGTGTGACCCCCAGGGTGGAGGCCAAACCCATGCTGAGATCCACACAAAAGGGGAAACAAGTTGATGGGCGCAGCCAGAGCTCTGCTCAGTCCAGCCTTGGGTACCTGTGAGGTCTCCACAGCATTGTGGGTGGCCTGCCAGGCTACAGGGAGGTCTTGAACTTAGGTAAACTAGGGTCACTTGCTTGCAGACAACAACACCCTAGACCAGATGAGGTTCCTGGTAACCTATGTAGAACAGAGGGTAAATCCTGGGTACAGCCAGTGTGCTATATCAGGGGAGAAAAAAAAGACCTGGCCAGGTGACATGCAGGAGAGAAGAGGCAGCGGGAAGCCAGGCCATGGATAGCCGCTGGTGTCCACTGGCTTCAGTCGGAGGAAGACTCTCCCAGAGGGCTGTCTATGGGGCAGGAGCAAATAGAATGGGTTTCAGTACTGAAACAACGGTGGGGGGGTGTCTTGGAAAGAACAGTAGGGGGGTGGATTGAAGCTTGTTCTGAGGAGCCAGGAAAGGTGGAACCCAGCCAGGAAGGATGCCGACCCTGTGCCCAAGGGGACAATCAATCAGAACCCAACTCTGCAATGTTCTCACAGACGGGCCAAGCTCAGCGATGGTCAGTGATACCTGGCTTGCCAGGCAGAGAGGTTGCAGCTGCCTTGTAAGTGGTAAGCAATTACTGATTACAACAGAATTTAAATGCTTTGTGCTGTAGTTTAGACAAAACACTTTCCCCTCATGACATTGCTGACATCATCTGTGTTTCTTACATGTAGAGGCAGAGGACACTGCTGAATCCAGTGGACACCCAAAGGCTACCCATGGCCTCGCTTCCCCCACTGCCTCTACCTTCCTACATGGCACCTCCCCAGGTCTCTTTTCTCCCATAGCTTAGCACACTGGCTGTGCCCAGGATTTACCACAGTGTGGTTGGCTCAATATTCTATGAAATCAAACCTTTTGTGTGTGTGTGTGTGTGTGTGTGTGTGTGTGTGTGTGTGTGTTTATGTTCTACATATGGATAAATGCACATGAGTGTACAGGGA
The DNA here is from genome assembly GCF_020740685.1 of Jaculus jaculus. Lineage (NCBI taxonomy): Eukaryota > Metazoa > Chordata > Mammalia > Rodentia > Dipodidae > Jaculus > Jaculus jaculus. Next base: position 4,416,458 of record NC_059102.1, on the reverse strand, counting down.
GGCCGAAGGCCAACATGGGTGTCTTTGTCTATCACCTCCTCCTTGTTTTATTTTTTATTTTATTTTTTCATAGACAGGGTCTCTCACTGGACTTGGAGCGCACCAGTTTGGCTAGTCTATCTAGGCTGCAAGTTCTAAGCATCCTCCTATTTCTGCCCTCCCACTGCTGGGATGCATGCATGAGCCATCACATCCTGGTTTTGCTAGGAATTGAACTCAGGTCCTCATGCTTGTGCAGAAAGCACTTTGCTGACTAAGCCCTTGTCTCCCAGTCCCAAAATCTAACCCTTTCCACACCTCACTGCCACCTAGCTCTATAAAAGGTTTGTTGATGTCTCTGTTTTGGGTGGGATGGAGGAAGATCTTGAGAGTAATTATAACCTGCTCTCAACCTTTGGGGTTGAGCACCTTTGGGGTAACACTTAGAGCCATGTCATTGCTGTCCATACCACTACACTGCTATTCTCATCAAAGGGTGCGAGACACAATTAAATGCATCGTGTTGCATTTGATAAGAAAATTAAATGAACCTAAACCTTTGTCCTTGCCTCTGTCCCTGCCCTCCATCCATCACCCAGGTTTCCATTTGCCTACCACGAGATAGCTGTCAAGGCAGAAAACTAAAAAGCAGCCATTTTTCTACCATTTGAAAACTTATTTTTCCTCTTCTCATTTCACTCCAGAAAATATATATTTATATTGTAAAGATATATGTAAATAAACACTAAAGCGCATTGGTTAGAGAGTGGTTGAGGAAAGGGACTGTCAGTCCCGCGGTTGGGCATTGCAGTGGGCTCCAGGGAAGCTGGAAGAGCGGCTGTGCTACAAGCATGTGTGGATCAAAAAGCTCTTCCTGTGCAACGGCCGGTCGCTGGTACTGCAGAAGCTAAGCAAAGGCTGGGCGCTTTCTCTTCCTGTCTGTGCTTTAGAACGTCATGTACCATTTTGCCAGACGCAAGGCATTTTGGTTATTTAGTGCTAACCTGTAGCACAGTGTGAACTATAACCAAACAGCAGCCTCAATGCATAAAGATGTAGATGTTGTTAGACATGGACATAAAGCACTTGCTAATGACAAGCACTCTCCCAGAGAAAGTAAGTAGTACTTGAGTTTTTCAGTGTGTGTGTATGTCTTGGAGAAGGTGGGGATTGAGAGAGGGTCTCACATTGTAGCCCAACGTGGCTTCAAACTCACAGAAGTGCCTCTGCCTCTCAGGTGCGGGAGTCACAGGCCTGTGTCATCCTGTCTGGCAGTGTGTGGTTAATTGAGAAGTTTCTGTGCATGTTAGGTGTGTATGGGTCCATGCGTGCACAAGTGCACATGCTTATGTGTGTGTGTGGAGGGCAGAGGTCCACGCCAGAAGTCTTCGCAGTCTTGCACACTTTTCGAGACAGGGTCTCTCACTGAACCTAGAGCTCGCTAATCACGCCGTGGCCGCCAGGAAGCCTCAGCGATCCTCCGGTCTCTGCCTCCCTGGTGCTGGAGCTGTAACGGTCTGCCATTGCACCCGGCTCTGCACAGGGGCTGTGGGGATCTAAACCCGGGCACTGCACAGTGGGTCATCTTCTCAGTCCCCTCCAGTGTGTTCTTGAGTGTTCCTGGGGAGACATTCGTTGCTTGGATTCTATCTGGTTGAGCTGTAAGGTAGCAGTCATTTCACTGGGTCACACTACGTTTTCTTTTCTCTAGTGAAAGAGGCGGCTTGTGCACTTTCTGTAACTCATAGAGCCAGAGGGGAGCCTCGCTGTGTGCAAACTGCTTTTCCAGCAGAGAGACGACCTCCTAAGAGCAAGGCAGGTCATCCTGACTGAGCGTCCGCTGCCACCCGTCCACACGCTGGCCTTCCTGGAAATGCACTAGCGTGGAGAAACCCCAGCAGCACCCCAGCTCGCTCACGGGTTCGTTCGCCTCACACTAGCTCTTACTTTAGAGGAGTCTTGAAAAACAAGAAGCAGCAGGATTTTGGCATGCTCTTCAGAATGCAATAAATAAATCTTTTCCAGCAAATCTCCAAGGGTTTTAGGCAAAACTTTGTGAGTGCCAGAGAAGAAAGCTAAAAACAATTTCGGGTTTGTTTGTTGAGCCAAAAAAGTGGACATGATGTCCAAAGTACAATTTAAAACATTGTTTTTTTTTTTTTTTGTATTGAAGAATTCAGCAATGTGCATCTCCAACTGAAGAATTCATGTGGACATTTTCCCAGGAATGCTCCTCTCCCCGACTCTTAACCATGAAAGCTGGTGGAACGGGCCATGGCGAAGCGCAGTGTCACTGCGGGAGGCAACTGAGGCGTCCAGGTGTGTGTAGCCTTGTTCTGAGAAGAGTCAAAACCGCTGTTTGGTCTTTCTCCAAATTCTCATGACCTGTTCCTTCTTTGGTTGTTGTTGTTTGGAGATAAGGTCTCACTTAGCACAGACTAGCCGCAAACTCCTACATATCCAAGGCTGGCCTTGAACCCTTGATCTTCATGATTCTGCCTCCACAGTGCTGGGGTTACGGGGACGCGTCACCACCACAGCTAGCCAGGCTTCTGCTTCTTGTTGACAGTTGGCAATATTCCAGCACAGAGCATGGTGCTTATTAGATACTTTTTGAACAAGAAAAAAAAAAAAACAATAGCTACAGTTGCAAAATAGTGCTTGTCTCCCTATAACTGTCCATTTTCCTGTTTATTAAAAATGGTATTGTAGGGCTGGAGAGATGGCTTAGCAGTTAAGCACTTGCCTGTGAAGCCTCAGGAACTCGGTTCGAGGCTCAATTCTCCAGGACCCACGTTAGCAGATGCACAAGGGGGTACATGCATCTGGAGTTCGTCTGCAGTGGCTGGAGGCCCTGGCGCGCCCATTCTCTCTCTCTATCTGCCTCATTCTCTCTGTCTGTCGCTCTCAAATAAATAAATAAACAAAAAAAATTAAAAATGGTACTGTAGGGCTGGAGAGATGGCTTAGCAGTGAAGGCACTTGCCTGTGAAACCAAGGACTCAGGTTCAATATCCCAGGACCCACATAAGCCAGATGCACAAGGTGGCACATGCAGCTGAAATTTGTTTGCAGTGGCTAGACATCCTGGCTTGCCCATTCTCTCTCTCTCTCTCTCTCTCTCTCTCTCTCTCTCTCTCTCTCTCTCTCAAAAAAAAAAAAAAAAGTGTTGTAAGAAAGAATGTTTACCAGTGAAAAGAAGAACAGGGGCACGGAAATACCCAGCACCCTCCAGACTCTAAGAGGCCTTTCTCAGCCACCACATTTTACCCAGACACCCGCTCCTGAGCTTTCCAGCCAGCACAGCCAATTCCTCTTCTGAGTGTGACCTTGCTGGGCTGAGGGCAAGACTCTGTAGGGCTCGCCCTTGTGTCTTCCCCCGACAAGTACCAGGTCTCCAGAACAGGGGCTGTGCTGCAGAGGCATGCCATCAGTGGCTGCTGGGTAGATGACGCCATTATTCTGAGTGTCCACACGGACAAACCAGCACCATGCATGGAGACCACAGACATGCCCAGTAAGAGCACCGATGTCCTGTCAATGATTCCAGAGGGACGAGGTGGTCAGATAAGGAGTTCAAAGGGCTTGATGTTTTCCTGAACCAGTTCTGTAATGATTCACTTCCTTCACATTGTCCACATAGGTCTATATTGGAACATCTGGCTTTCTGCTGTGGGCCTCCCTCCCCATGGCTGGATAGGAGCCACTCTGAAACCTAGAAGCAAGGTCTGGTCTTGTGTGATTACCTGTTTTCCCCTCAAATAGGAAAAACATTATTGAGGAAATTTGGCAATGACTCATTCTGTAAAGAACTCTGGCAACTCATTTTAGCTCGATTTTATAAATTCCACACAACATGTATCAAAGAAAGCCTCAGTCACTTAAAAGGGAAAACCTCCCAGGACTGGCTTCACTACAAGAGCACGGCTGATAGAAGGTTCTCCATCACATCGTGGGCAGCTTGCCCTGGCTACTGACCTCTCCCTCTCGTCCCCACTCCCACTGTACTCTCTGCATCCACCCAGCAACCTTCGCCATGCCAAGCTGCCTCGGCCGCAGAGCAATCTACATGCCATCCTCTGTTCACAGACTCACTTTGCCCCAAACACCACAGAGCCAAGCCCACGTCTACTTCAGATCGCAACTGCAGAGCCAGGGGCTCCGGCACTAGTCCTGACAGCTACTCATGGTCGAGTTCCTTGAGGATCCATCCTTATAGAATGAACCCTTTCCATTGTTGCACAGTACTGGTTTATAGCTCAGAAAGGAAGGAGCCTACTGTGATTGCCCAATGCCTGTCTGGCAATAGAATGACCTCTTGCCTTATGGGATTGGGCTGTGCTTGTTTATGCACACAAGGGGGGACGTCATCAACATGATTTTGTTGCAATAGTGGTTTGGCTTTTTGTTTGTAATTTTGTGTGTGCATGCATGGCCCTGGGTGCACGTGTGTTGGAAGGTGTTGCCCTCAGAAATGACATCCATTGCTTGTTTGAGGTGGGTCTCTCATTAGTCTGGAACTGGCCAGTCAGCTCCAGGTTTCTTCTCCTCCCCAGTGCTGGATGACAAGCACATGTCACCATGCCTGGCATTTTTATGTAGGTACTGGGGATTGAATGCAGGTCCTTTTGCTTGTGATGTAAGCATTAAACCCACTGATCCATCTCCCCATCCATGATGAGTTAATGAATGAGAAATAACCACTCTACTTCACAGCCTGCTTGTCTTCTAAAAGGCTCACCTTCTTACCTAGCACAGCACATTTCACAGTCCTCTTCTCTCAGCCAGCTTCGGGTATTTTCTCCTTTACTCTTCCTCCCCTGAAGTCACCGCCCGCTTCACACAAGGCACGGGAGTAAAACCCGCTCCACCTCCTTCCCACCAGCAAGTCTGTGAGCCACCATAGCGCTTCTCACTGCGGTCCTCAAAACACATGGAAGAAATAAGAAAAAAATTGCATAGTGACAAACCTAAATCTTACCAAATATACTTTGCATTAAATGTAAACAAACTGAGACCAGGAAATTAGCTTGTTAAGACAGGATTGGGGGGAGGACTAAGAACTGTACTGGAGAAGAAGTGGAAGTGTCATATACATAGAAAGACACGAGTGGCTGGGAGCAAAAGTAGAAAAGCGAGCCGCACAAATCATGAAGAATGTGACGAGCTGGTGTGTCAGGAAGCATCCTTCACCAGGTCTGCTTGTTTACCATCTGGGGATAGATTAATAGACTTTTAAGAAAAGTCACATCACCAGAGATTAAAAAGGAAATGTCATAAAAGGACACTATAGCAAGATGTCATTGCTATCATAAATGTGTGTGTTCTCAATTGCAGCACTCCAAAACACAGGCAACAAAACCTAACAGAACAAAGAGAAATTGGGTAAATAACAATCAATAATAAGTAGTAAGGAAACAAACAAGAAATTATGTAAATGAGAAGGTTGATAATTGGATTACCCCCTACTGGGGGCCTATGGAACACCTACAGAAGCAAGTATCAACACCTGAGCGGAGGCCCTTGCGTGTGCAGGCCGTGGGTTAGCCTTTTCTGAAGAGCACTCAGTGACCACAGCACCTTGGCTACTTCATTGAAGATGCCCACTGAAGAAGCAACAGGACAAAACATTGCCAGACCAAAATCTTCTCCTATGGATGTAAACCTCAACAGAATCATAGTGGACATATAGAGCAATGGGATCCTTTGCAAATACCTCAGCAATTGGCAGTTCAAAAAACAATTCCTCAGGCCGGAGACATGGCTTAGCAGTTAAGGTGCTTGTCTGGGAAGCCTAAGGACCCAGGTTGAGTTCTTTTGGTCCCACATAACCCACATGCTCAGGGTGACACATATGTCTGGAGTTCACTTGTATACATTCCCTTGCCCTGGTATACCCATTACTTCTCTCTCTCTTTCTTTCTCTCTCTCTTCTCTCTCTCTCTCTCTCCTCTTTCTCTCCCTCTGTCTATCTCTAATAAAAGAAGAAAAAGAGAAAAGAGAAAAACCTAAATTAATAAAATTAGAAATTAAAAAAATCCTGTACATAGCATGTGAGTTAAAAAGTCAGAGAGAAATGAGAAAATGTTGCAAACTAAGTGGCAATGTTAGTCAGATTTATCGAATATGTGAAAGTCAGAGGGGAATGAGAAAATGTTGCAAACTAAGTGACAATGTTAGTCAGAGTTATTGAATATGTGGGTAATAACCAAAGCATGCATAGAAGGAAAATACATAGATTTTAAATGTTGATGTTATAAAAAATAAAATGTCAAAATCAGACACCTGCATCTATGTAGAAAGGCAAAAAAAAATGTCAAGTAACCAGTTGAATAGCACAAGCAACAGAAAAGTATAGACAGAATTTTAAAAGTCAACAGATGATCCTTTGAAAGAGTTTAATAAAGCTAAGAAAGACATCAAGCAATTATCAGGGGAGAAAAAGAAAGAAAACAATTTAGTAGGAATAAAATAGATGACAGGACAAAAAACTCATGATATTAAAGGAATAATAAGAAAATTGCTGGGTTGGGAAAGTGGCTCAGAAGTAACAGGTTCTTGCTTCAAGCCAGCTGAGCCATCGCCCTCCTTACTCATAGGAAACGCGCCCTCATCTGCGATCCCACATGCCTCTGCAGTGGGAGCAGAGCCAGGAGGATGTGGATGCTTGAAAGCAGCCACAGTAAGAGAGACTCTGTCTCAATAGGGTTGAAGAAAAGGAGGTTGTCCTCTGACCTCTACAGGTGGGCCATGACTAGCCAGCACCTACACACACATGTGCACACACACATGCACATGCACAAACAAAATAATAAAAAATAACTTTTGAGTACACCAACCAGACCCTAGATACAAAACAACAGTTCTGAAGCTCCCCGTCAGCCATATACCTTGAACCTGAACTCATAAATCTCTCCATAAAGAAAATCAAAAACATTATCAGCAAAGTAAACTATGGACCAAAATCCCTCATTAATAAATATGCAAAAACTCTTAAGAACATTTTAGCAAGTCGAGTAGGAAACGACAGAGACGAATGATACATAATGGCCTAGCGGGGCTCAGCCCAGGAAGAAAGGTTGGGGAAATGTTTGGAAATCAGTCAAATGTAATTGAGCATATTCCCAGACTCACAAAGAAAAATTGAGTTCATCTGAAGGTTGTAGAACAAAATTCACCATCAACTGTTGATTTAAAAAAAAAAAAAAAAAACTCTGAGCAAGCAAGGAAACCAAATTTCATCCTGCCAAGAAAGGAGTCCAGGCTCCACCTGCCATCTTCCTGAGTGATGGCGGGTCAGGGATGGCCCCACGGAAGCAAAGGGTGACACAGGTGCGTCACCCGTAGGACGCTGGGCATAGGAGCTGCTAACCCTGAGATCAAGCGAGCAAAAGAAATCGAAGTCACGTGGATGGGAAAGAAAGAACTATAAAAACAAAAAAGGCGCTTATTTGGGGATGGTATAACTATTTTTGTTAAAGACTCCATAAAAGCTAGCAACTGAGAAAAAAAAAAAAGGTGCCAGAGTAAATAATTTTGTTTAGGAAAGCTTTTAGTATAGTAGATCACTTAGAAAATCAGTTTTATTTTAGACATGAATGACAAATAATTATAGATTTCAACAGAACCATCACCAAGGAGAGTGACGGTGGTAGTGAGGCAGTTATGCCTGTCAGATGTGCAGCCTACTGGCATCGGGGGAATGTGCGTGAAAACCTCGGTGACTCACTACCTCATGAATGATGGAGCCTCCGCCCCACAGTAGACACCAACAACCCTACTGAGTAGGGCCTGCAGGAAAATGGGGACCAGGGGTGGGGACATACTACAATATATGCTTCAATATTAATTAATTCAAGCTGGGTGTGGTGGCTCACACCTTTAATCTCAGTACTGGGGAGGCAGAGGTAGGAGGATGGCCATGAGTTTGAGGCTACCCCAAGACTACATAGTGAATCCAGGTCAGCCTGGGCTAGAATGAGACCCTACCTTGAAAAACAACTTTAAAAAATTAATTAATTAATTTAAAAAGACAGAGCCTATCAAATGAGCATTGACATACCTGTGAAGCGGTCTGATGTTCGTGCACTGCTGGGGAAATGTAAAATTCCTCCACCGGAAGACAGTTCAGCAATTTCCTAAGAGGGTACACATACACACAAGATCTGACCCAGCCATGCCATCTCTAGATGGTTATCTGAAAAAAAAGAATAGAAAGAAATGAGAGGGCCCACACAAAACTATGCCCTGCTTCCCCACACACGGAGAACAGCATGCAGGCTCCTCAGCCACTGCGCGGTCAGCAGGCCGTGCACTACCTGCACTATGGAGTGCTTCTCAACAATGTAAAGGAGTAAGCCATTGCCACCCATAATGACGGGGATGGAATCGCTGCTGTGAGAAGCCAGGCATGGAGGGATATGAGCTTCTCACGCCTGATTCTGTACATGTAACACCACAGGTGGACAGAGAATGGAAAGCCCCCACATGTTTTGCCTCCTCTGTGCCTCTCTATACACAAGGCCACCCTGGAAGCCCTTGAGCTGCTCTGCCCCAGGATGCTCATCATGACAGGGAACGGTAAGTTTGGGACAGGTGTGCAGCTTCGCCCATTCCCAACAGAAACCAGGGAAAGAAGTGTGTGCCTGGGAGCAGGACTGGGACTCAGAACATATGGGCTCCTTCTTGCGGAGCACAGTGGCCAGGTGAGACACCTCTAATTAAAGAAGCCGTGTGCCGGCCCTCGGGCTGCCAGCCAGGTGACCCTTGTCTAGAAACTCACTTTTCCAACCTAGTTTTAACAAGCAAAGAAATTGATAAATGGAGATGTCATGACCATTGTGGAAGAAAGTGTCAAGTGGACATTTGGATAATTCTCATTTTGTGGGTGTTGTAAGCTCCCAGTGGCAGGACCAAAGCAAGGGGCTGGAGCCAAAATGCCTCAACCAAAAGCAGTCATTCGTGCAATTTCCCCGTCTCCACTCACCGGTGAAGGCTCGTCAGTCACAGGACAGATGGTGGCACACGCACATGGGCCCCTGGCGTCTACACAGCCTGGGCCTGGCAATGGGCAGTGTGGTCTGAACTATTGGAATGTCTGTGTGCTCCGGGACAGGTGGCACGAACCGTGATCAAAGCTAGCAAACAAGAGAAAAGAGCAGAGCAGACAAGGAGACGGGACATCGCAGAGGCCCGATGTGAGATCACAACTCGAGGCTGAAAGGGTGACAGACAGGGAGCTTCCCATTTCTCAATTGTGTTAAGCCACACTTACTAGACACCGAGACCAGAGGGACTGTGACCTACCACTGTGGACCATCCTGCCATTCCCAGGCCCACAGCAGAGAAACTGACGCAATATATCTGGCACATCACTGCAGATGGGAGACTGAACACCGCGTATAAAGGATGGAACACACCTTTGTCCAAGTGAACCTGGGTGGTCTACACAGAAGTTGGAACACCCAGGAATCACAAAGATTTGCTTTTTGAAAATTAAACTGAGCAAAGAAAAGTCAGTGAGGTGAGGTGTCAGCATCCCCATCGTCCTGTGGACCCTACCACATGCCTGTCACTGGGCCCCTGGGGCTGGGCAGGAGGATCATCTGTGACATACTTGTGGGGAAGTGAAGGGTGCCTAAAGCCCCCCACATGTCTCCTCAGTGAGCAAAGCATCTCGACAGGTCCTCAGGGCCAGGGCGACACAGACAGAACAAGGAGACGTTCTTCCTATCTCCAACAATCTTACAGCCCAGCTGTGAGGACCAGAAGGGAGTAGCTGTGACAGAGGAAGTAAAGAACAGAACGGGGCTGGGGAGATGGCTCGGTCATTGAGGCACTTGCCTGCAAAGCCCAAGGAGCCACGTTTCATTCTCCAGATCCCACATAAACCAGATGCACAAGGTGGCACGTGTATTTGGAGTTTGTGTACAGTGGCTAGAGGCCTGGGGTGCCCATCCTCCCTCTCTCTATCTGCCTCTTTATTTCTCCCTCTCTCTTTCATAAATAAATAAATAATATTGAAAAATGCCACAGAAACACAAAATCCTAGAGCATACAGACCCAAGAGGTTGACCCCATCTGGACCAGAAGGCTGGCTCTGTGAAAGAGGTGTCTGCAGGCTGATGAGCTTGAGGATAAAGAAATGGGGTCTCAGACGCGGAGGAGCAGTGATGTACCACAGGGTCCCGGAGAGCCAGACCTTGAAAAAGCAGCAGACAGCGCAGCAGTCCAGGTCCCAGCCTAAGGGCAAAACCTTCCTGGCTGTGAGCCGCAGGCCCTCGGACTTCTTCCAAGCCGCTCGGGACAGACAGGCTGAACTGAGCTCTCACTAGAAGAAATAGCACCTGTTTTTTCTTCTTTCCATCATGAATATATACTTATTGTATATCTAAACATTCATAGTGGCTATAAACATATGGATAAGTATATAACTGCTTAAGACGTTAGTTGTATTTAACTTGATTTTTCTCTCTAACTGCTTTCAGTATTTTTTCCATGTTTTGTGTGTTTGGTAGTTTGATTATAATATAACTAGGAGAGGTTCTTTCCAGGTTTTGTCTGGCTGGTGTTCTAAAGGCTTCCTGAATCTGCATTGGCACTTCTTTCCCAATTTAGGGGAAATTTTCTTCTATGATTTTGTTGAAGACACCTACTATGCCTTTGGAGTGGAATTCTTCTCCTTCTACCATGCCCTGAATTCTTATATTTGATCTTTTCATAGTGTCCTGAATATCTTGAAATTCCCACTCATACTTTTCTATAAGTTTGTCTTTCTCTTTGTTGGACTGTATTAGATCTGCCACCTGGTCTTCTAGCTTAGATATTCTGTCCTCTCCTTCATCCATTCTACTAGTGAGATTTTCTACAGAGTTTTTTATTTCATTGACTGTGTTCTTCATTGCTAGTAATTCCAACTGGTTGTTCTTTATTATTTCTATTTCCTTATTTATGTCTTGTATTGCCTTCTTTATTTCATGAAATTGGTGTCCTGCATCTTCTTTGATTCCTTTGATTTCCTCTTTAAGTTCCACTTTGACTCTTTGATTTGTTCTCTCACTTCTTTGAACATATTTACAATCATTCTTTTGAAATCTTTCCAGGCATTTCTTCTAACTCATTCTCACTGGAGGTCATTTCTGATGCATTAATCCTTTTAGGTGGATTTATATCGTCTTGCTTTTTAGTGTTCCTTGTGTTATAATGTATATATTTTTGCCTCTTGGATTAAGTTAATGCTTGGATTTTCTAGCTAGCTGGGTATTCTTAGCTGTATCAGTTGATTTGATGTTATATATTTTCAGGGTAGGAGCTTAAGGTGTTAGGTGTGGCTCTTAAGACTCTCAGAGTATCTACAAAGGTGCTCCTAGGGGTTGAGTTTCCCTGCTATGGGAGTATTCAAATAGGCTGAGTGGAATAAAACACAGGTAGATTCTAAAAGTTAACTAAACACTGAACCCATTCAGTCAAAAACAGCACCAAGTATGTATGCCAGAGTAATTATTATTACAACCATCCTCTATCAACATAGAGGTTAAGATTTCTGGTCTGTTGAGGGATCCCAGTCAGCTTGTGACCAAGTGAGGCCCTTCCCTGGTGCAATCCCAGTTACCTTGGATGAGTTCGGTCTCAGTCAAGTTGCTGCCTGGTCATCAGGCTGCTGTTCTGATTTCTGGAGCTGGGCACTGGCTTTTCCTGTGGGGCAAACCGAGCCTGGCAACTGTGGCCCTGCAGATCAGCACACCTGCTGCTGGAACTGCTGCTGCTAAAGCTGCCGCTGCTGGGTCTGTCAGCAGCTCAATCTGCTGCTGCTGGGCCCACTGCTCCTGCTGCCTCTGCTGCTGCTGCTGCTGCTGCTGCTGCTGCTGTAGCTGCCATTTCTGGAGCCACTGCTGCTGCTGAAGCTGCTGCTGCTGGGTCTGCCGCTACTGCTGCTCCTGGGTCTGCTGCTGTTGGGGCCTCTGTTACCAGTGCTAGAGCTGCTGGGTCCCACTGTCACCCCAAGTTGGCGTGGCCGGGTCCCGGGACGCTGCTTTGTTCGCCAGAGCTGGGCTCAGGCGGTGGGGGAGGGGAGGGAGCCGCGGCTGCTCTGGTTTTTTCGCTGCTCCACGTGTGCTTCTACCTCGCGGTCTGCTCCTCCGCTGCTCGCTGCCGCTCTCCCCTCACGTTTCCTGAGTTGTGGAGAGCGCGGTGTGAGGGAAAATCCCGCACCTGGCTTTTCCTGTGGCTGAAGCCGAGTCTGGCGGCTTTCTGGTGCACCCCGCCGCCGCCGCCGCGGTTGGCGGAGCTGCCGGAGCCACTTTTGCCGGCCTGTGCGGGCTCTGGATACTCTGGATCTCTTCTACTTCTCCGCTGCTGCTTCAATTTCCTATACACCTCACTTTTTAGTAAAAGTGTGTATTTTTCTGGGGTTTTTTGATCTTTTTTCCCCCCAGCCTGCTTTGGCGTGGTACCTATGCCACCATCTTAACCAGAAGTGACTGTTAATTGTATTTAAATCACTAGTTGTTTTTTTTTTTTTATTTTAGTGTTTTCACTCGAGACATGGGAGGATGCTGGCCTCAACCTCAAGGCAAACCCTCCTTCCTCAGCCTCCTGCATGCTACAATCACAAGGGTGTGCCACAAAGCCCAGCCACAATGCTTTCTAAGATAGATGTTGTTGTTAGTATGTAACATTTTGGATTGGAGTAGAAAATAAAGAAACTTGAGCATGATGTGAGGAATTCACTCATCACTGACACAGCTCACAGATTATGAATTATAAAGACATCTTTGAATTACTTCATGGCAAAATATTTGCTCACCTAAATTGTTTGTGGCCCTCCTAATAGTGAAGGAGAGCTTACCCGGTGAGACAGACAATAAAGTTGAATGGGACCCAAAAGCAAAAACAGCCAACAGTACTGAACAATGCAGCTATCATCAAACAAATACATACATAGCCCTTATGGACCCCGTGAGGGAGCAGAACGTGGGAGGGGCATTCCACTTTAATCCTGGGGACTTAGGTCAGGGCGAACTGAATCCATATTTCATACAGAAATATTTTAATGTGGGCTGCATACCCAGCAGGATCTTTGGACTAACTACAACTTCATTCTGCTTGGATTTTTACAATAAACCCCAAATCTCCAGTTTACCCATCTGAGATTCCCTTATTAGATATTTATTTCTTAAATGTTTGGCAAATTTGAGATCTTTCACTCCATCCTCCATGAAAATAAATCATTTCGGGAAGAAACTATATTTTAAAACATTTAGTCTTTATAGGAGAATCAATTGAACAACTAGTTGAGAGAAAGGTACAAAGAGGCACCAACACAGGAAACTAGGGACAGGAGACAGGCTGGGTGGACCCAGAGGCCCATGACAGCCAGAGGATCAAATCCCATTGCTCTATGAAGCTTCGCAGTTATCCGCTGTTGCTATACTGCAAATCCAAAGTCACTTCTTGACCAAAGAACAAAACCTCAAGGACAGAATCAACCCTCACTTTAAGGGGATAGCTGGAGATGACAGTGGGTTAGTTCCCCTGTTGACACCCAGGTCCTGGGAAGGGGTGCTCCCCGAATCTGCTGATGTGGTTCTCGACACCATCCCTGGCTCCTCTGACATGCGAGTCCTGGGAAAGGGTGGTGCTCCCAAATCTGCTGACATGGTACTCGACACCATCCCTGGCTCCTCTGACATGTGTGTCCTGGGAAGGGGTGCTCTCCGAATCTGCTGACGTGGTTCTTGACACCATCCCTGGCTCCTCTGACATGCGAGTCCTGGGAAGGGATGCTCCCCAAATCTGCTGACGTGGTACTCGACACCATCCCTAACTCCTCTGACATGCGTGTCCTGGGAAGGGGTGCTCTCCAAATCTGCTGACATGGTTCTCGACACCATCCTTGGCTTCTCTGACATGAGAGTCCTGGGAAGGGATGCTCCCCAAATCTTTTGACGTGGTTCTCGACACCACCCCTAGCTCCTCTGACATGTGAGTCCTGGGAAGGGGTGCTCCCCAAATCTGCTGACGTTGTTCTCAGCACCATCCTGGCTCAGGTGGGAGATCTTTACATTCTTACTAAGCTCCTCTCACCCACTTCAGCACTCAGAAATGCATTAATACTATCTTCCAGATAGTTGGTGACACAGTGAAGTAGGCTCTCTTCATCATGGCCTCTGTTTAAGCAAATTAAACAGCCAACCATGTGCACAGGGCCCTGCATGCTCCCACTTGGGACCATCGTGGTGACCGTGGGGTTCACTCGCTCTGTGGTAGATAGTCCTGTACATCTGCACAGGCCGAGTGGCAGTGCCCCAGTGCATACTGGGAGCATTGACACCTACAAGAACAGGTCTCTGTTTCCCTCCTGCTCCACTGACAGACAATCCAGCAGGCCCCGGGGACTATTTACACAGTTCCCTCTATAATCCTGCTAAGTGATGTGATTTCACTTAAATAGAAATAATAACTGAAAACCACACCACAAATATGCTTGGAGAAATGGAGGGTAGATGATCTACAGAAAAGAGCCAGCATACAGGCCTGCATGGTGCAAGTGTGAGCATTTATTTACTCCCAACCTATTTTCGCTTAGATCATAATTGAGTTTATTTTGAAAGAAAGGGATTAAATAATCTAGGTGTGAGGGAGGGTCTATAACAGTTTGATATAATAGATTGAGCTGAGGAGAAGGTAAAATGTTCAAAATGCTATAATTTAGAAAGGCTGTGCTGACCCAGCCAGGGATGAGTAAGCGCTCAAAGCCATGGCTTCCTGCTCAGTCTCTAAGTGCTCAGGCCCCATCCCTGGTCTTTTTCTGTCCTCCTTTAAATGCAGGACATATGGAGTTGAGGGTGCAGACTCCACCATTCCCCAGCCAGGGCCTGACCAAGCTGTGGCTCTCAGAAGTTCACAGGGGACGCCAGGCTCTGGAATTGCATCCTGGCACCATCACCTGAGGCAGAATGTACAATTTCCACATAGCATGCCTCAGGCCTACCTGAGAAATCAGGCTCTGGTTAAAGGTGAGATCTTTGACTTGTTTGTTTACCTGTTTGCTTTTGGAAACAGGGTCTCCCTCTGTATCCCAGACTGATGAACTCATGACAATCCTCCAGCCTCACCTTTCCAAGTACTAGGATTATAGATGTGAGTGATCACATCTGCCTTGGACCTTTGATGTCCAACTATGTGTCACAGTGCAGGACAGCATGTCCTCCCAATGACCTGACCAGGGGGGTGAGTGTCACAAGCAGAACAGAGGAGCCTGCTGAAGTCCACACAGTGCCCTGGTGAGCACAGCCAGCAGACCAGGGTCAGGCGATGTCCAAGGACATCTGTGGCTGGGGTGGAGGAGAGCTCTGGGACAGCCTTTGATTTGGAGTTAAGAGTTGCAGGCTCACAAGCATGGAAGGCAAATTGATTCCAGGATATTAGATGCTTTGTAGGCAGACTTTCATATTATGTTGACCTATAAACCCTCCGTGCCTAGTCTCTCCAGCATTTTGATCATGAAGTGATGCTGTATTTAATGTGGTTCTTGTGTTTAAGATTATTTATGTGGTATATTATGTCAATTGATTTCCATATGTGGAACCATCCCTGCATCCCTGGGGTGAAGCCTTTTTGATCAAGGTGGATAATACTTTTGATGTGTTGTTGAATTCAGTTTGTGAGGATTTTGATCAGGATTTTTGCAGCTACATTCACCAGGGATATAGGTCTATAGTTGTCTTGTCTTGTTGTTTCTCTGTCTGGTTTTTGTATTAGGGTGATGCTAACTTCATAGAAGGAGTTAGGAAGCATTCCCTGTTCTCAAATTATGTGAAAGAACTTCAAAAGAAGTGGCTTCAGTTCTCCGATAAAGTTTTGGTAGAATTTGACTGAGAATCCATCGGGTCCTAGACATTTTCTTTTAGGGAGAATTTTTATTGTATTTTCAATCTCAACGGATAAATAAGTTTGTTTATGAGGTTCACCTGCTCTGAATTTAGTTTTTGTAGGTGGTATGTGCTGAGGAATTCATCAGTTTCTTTCAGGTTATCCAATTTTGTGTAGCAGAGATTTTGGAAATATGACCTGATGATTCTTCTAATTTCATTGACGTCTGTTGTCACCTCTCCCTTTTCATTTCTGATTTTGTTAATTTGAGACACCTCTTTTTTAATTTTATCAAATTGGCCAGAAGTTGATCAATCTTGTTTATTTTGTCAAAGAACTAGCTCTTTGTTTCATCCATTTTCTTAATTGAGTTCCAGGAAAGGGGAGGGGAACAGGTCTACAAACCTCTAAGAAGCTTCCAGTAGAGCAGGCTGGAGCACATGGTGAGTGAGGAAAAGTACAGTAAATGCAAGGTAGTGGGCTAAGAAAGGCAGAAGGTGCAGAAGTGAAAAGATGTTGCTTATGAGAATAAAATAACGTTCGAAAGTAGACTTTAACACACCAACTTAAGTGTGCTTAAGAAGCACTGAATATGGGAGAGAAAAAAAAAAACACTGCTGTAAAAATATTCAAAAGGAGGCAAAAAGGAAGGTCTAATCTCAGTAGAAACAACCCTGAAAAAGGCAGTGACTGGCCATGTCCATACACACCCAACAAGTGAAGCAAAGTTACAAGGACTGAAATCATTTCTCTCACTATGGAAGAAATAGTCTACAAATAGACAACAAAAACAACCAGAAACCCTCAAGACACATGGAACTTTTGCAGTACACCTTCAATTAACCCATTTATCAAAGAAAAATCCCAGTGGAGTTAGGAAATATTTTGTACTGAAGAATAGCAAGAATGTAATATTACAAAAGTATGGGATGCAGCCAAATCCATGTGTCAAGGGAAATTAATAGCCTTACATGGTTACATGGAGAAATAAAAGTTTTAAAATCCATGATTGAAATAGTCATGTCAGAAAGTTAGGAAAAGAACAAATTAAACCCACACCAAAAAAAAAGAAGAAGAAGAAAGAAAAAGTAGTTAAGAAAAATATTTTTATAATGTGAAGCAAATGAACAGGAGCTCCAAAAGCCAAGTAGGGCTTATTGCAGGAATGTGTGGAGTTTTGATGTTCAGAACTCAAGGAGGAGCTGGAGACATGGCTTAGCAGTTAAAGCACTTGCCTATAAAGCCAAAGGACCTATATTTGATTCCCCAGGACCAAAATAAGCCAGGTACAAAAGGTGGCACATACATCTGGAATTTGTTTGCAGTGACTGGAGGCCTTGGCGTGCCCTTTCTCTCCCTCTCGCCCTCTCTTTCTCTTTCTCTTCCTCCCTTCCTCTTTCTCTCTCAAATAAATAAATAAATAAAAATAAAAATATTTTTAAAAACTCAAGGAGTTCACTTCTCTTCTTTTCCTAAACAATTCAGCTATTTGATGGAGCAAGGGAGGCATCTAGGAGGAACCTGAGGGGCTCATAGGAATGTCCCAGGAGGATGGTCCAGGTATGATCAGAGGTACCGGCGTCCAGGGAGGGCAGGTGTCAGGAAAAACAGGCCAGCTGTCATGTGAACAGCAAGAGAGAACACATAACTTGTGGCAGAAGCTGTCATTCTCCTGCACTAGAGAAAAGAGCTGGAGTGCAGAAAGGGAGTAATAGAAGGTTGGGGTGGTGGACTGGACGGGAAGGATCAATGGAAACCAGTGGGTTTGACAGAAATTAAAGGGTAGATGAGAGGACCAGTATAGGAGAAACCACTGATGGATAGAAAGATGATAGATATCGATAGATGATAGACACATACATGGACAAATAGGTTAAAATGGAATATATGCATACTTTGCACTTCTATTTGTGCATGTACATATATCTATAGAAATCAATACACGCAGAAGGGAGAGAGAGTGTGTGTGTGCTGTATATGTGTGGTGTGCTGTGAGGAGGGTGTGGTGTGGTGTGGTGTGGTGTGGTGTGCGTGCATATATATATATGCATGTATGTGTGTGTGTGTGAGAGAGAGAGAGAGTATCTGTGCTTTTCAGCACACATGATACTCAGTTCTTCCTGAGAGAACCCAAGTACATCAAAACTCAACCACACACCCCAAATATAATCAGAACGCCCAGCTCCAGACTTTATCTTGCACATATCACCTCCCATAGGAGTTCCATAAGTTCCTGGACAAACAGGTCTGGGGCAGAAAAAGTGCACAAGACTACTTCTCCCAGACAACAGGGAAGCACTCCAAGCAGAGCGGGCCATGCCTGTGGACACCAGAGCTGCTTGAATGAGTTCCCACTGGGAAGATTGGGGACAATTTGAGCATTGAGGTGAATAATGATAATAACAGATTATGTCCCATTGAGAGGAATCAGAAACCACATGGCCTTCAGAAACTAATTAAGTAATTAGTTTAAAACTTGATGAGGAACAAGATACCCAGAGTTTCAGAGTACCTCCTGTGAAATCCTTATTAAAAGCATTATGAAATAGAGAGGAGCAGGAGTTCAGTGCAGAGCCTGGCAGGTACCACCTTAACCAGGTGTCAAAGAAAGCATTGTTAATGAATCAATAAAATGCAGTCCTGGGCCAGCTGATAGAGTACAGTGGGAGGCAGGGTGCAGTGGAAGGTAGGGGGCTATGGAAAGTAGGATGTCATCATGGGAGTTAGGATGCAGTGGAAGCAGGTGCAAGGTGAGATGGGATGCAGTGGATATTAGGATGGAGACAGAATGAAAGGTGAGATAGGATGCAGTGAGAGGCAGAGACAAGATGAGATAGGATGCAGTGGGAGGGGGCACATGGAATGCAGTTGGAGTTATGATGCAATTGGAAATAGGATGCAGTAGGAGATAGATGCAAAGTGAGATAGAATGCAATGGGCAGGGGACATAGGACGCAGTGAGACCTCAGAAGCCCCCAATAGAGGATGCAGAGATACCATCTAATTATGAGAAAATATCTGGAAAGCCCAGAATGGGGGCAATGCTGCAAAATAAATGCCCTGTCTTCTTCACAGGCATCAACATAATGAAGGTATAGGATGACTGAGGGACTGCTCAAGATGAAAGGGAACAGAGACCCATGAAGAACCACAGCCATGACCCCAGGAGCTTATTTTGGCTACAAAAGACATGCAGACCCTTCAACAAAATCTGGGTTGGTGGTGAGGCTTAGACAGAAAAAAAATGTTGATTTTGGATTCCGATGGCTGCAAAAGAGAACATGCTTGTTACAGAAACATACCTGAAATATTCATGGACTTCAGAGGAGGTGTCCTTTAGCAAAGCAAACTCTTCGGGTTCTACTTCTTTTGTTAAAAATATACTTTATTTATTTATGTACTTGAGAGGGAGAGAGAGAGAATGGACATGCCAGGGCCTCCATCCTCTGCAAAGGAACTCCAGATGCATGCTCCCCCCGTGCATGTGGCTTACATGGGACCTGGAGAATTGAACCGCAATCCTTTGGCTTTGCAGACAAATGCTTTAACTGCTAAACCACCTCTCCTGCCCAGGTTCTACTTCTCGTTCTTCATACTTGCAGCCAACTTTGACCCTGTCAGAGAGCAAAGGTCACAGAACAATCAATTATGCCCAAACTCAAGGCAACATGAGCCAGTAAGAAAGGAGGGGTTCACCCTGGGCTCACTGGAGACAAGTCACCAGACCATTAAGAAGAGTGATCTAGAGAGAGAGGTGACAGCTTGGAAAGGACCTTCACGTTTCTGAACAGCGCCATGCTGGAAGGCAACGCAATAAGGCAACAGACAGCAGTAAAAGGCTCACAGACCAAATGAAATCAGATGAAGAGAGCCTCTCTCTGCACTGAGACACGGCATGGTTGTCTAGGTAAATCATGAAAGACCCACAAGCAAAGGCTTGCAGAGATTACAAGCTCGACGAGATGATAAAGGCGTCCAAGTCAGTGCGCACAAACCGATTGTACAAACGACAAAGTGCATTTGAAGTTTAAATGGCACGAATGCCACAAGCAGAGAAACAGAGAGCTTAGGCATGAATCTAACAAAATCTCAGCCAAGTTCTGTATGGCAGAGGTGACAAACACTGGTCACCTAACACAGCAAAGGAGAGCTACACCCCTGGGAAGCAGTGCCATGTTTATGGACAGGCGGGCTCAATACTGCCCAGCTAACAGCTTTAATCAAGTTAACCTACAGACTTGATGCAGTGCCAGTCAAAATTCCAATCGGGTTATCTGTAGACCTTCTCTGACTGGCAATTGTAAGTGCTAGGGAAAATAGGGACCACATGGATCTCACACATCACTAGTGGCGGATACAAAATGGAACAGCCATCTTGGAAGCCAGACCGGAGTCTTGAACGTGCAGTGTCCCCGCCGCCCCATGCTTTTGGGGTTAAGCGTTCTACTCGCTCCCCAGCTGTGGAACCTTTGCCAGGAGGAGCATGGCTGAAGGAGGTGAGTGCCTGCGGGATGGGCCTTGGGACGCTCTAGTTTGGCTCCCCTTGCCAGTGCTAGCAATCTCACGCTGGCTGCTTCCTTCCTGTTGCTGTGGAGATGTGATGCCTGCAATGTTTACCCTGCTGTGGTAGAACTTCCCCTTGAGACTGTGAGCCAAAAATAATCCCCTTCTCCCATAAGCTGCTTCTGGTCCACTGTTTTTTTCCCAGCAAAAGGAAGGTAAAGTGCTACACCAGGGCTCCCTGGAGAGGTAGTTGACTCCACAGCTTTATCTGATAAACTCCAAGATGAACCCAGGAAGCAAGGAGATGCAAGCAGGAGGGGCTGTCATGAAGAGGTGTTGGTGCCACCCTGAAAAAGACGTAGTGTCCAACAGTGGAACACCTTTAGCAACATATGCACAGTGGTGGTGCTGAGATTTAGCGCCGTGAGTGAGGTACACAAACTTGTCGTTCTGTTCCAAACATGGTCATGATCCAGATGGGCATCGCCGCCCCTATTCAGTACTACAATGGAAGTTCTGGTCAGAGCCGCACGTTTTAAAGAAAACATTCAATGAAAGAGCTGAAAAGGAAAAAATAAAGCTTTCTATTTCACATGGTAAGGTTTAGGATTTAATTCAAAAGAATCTACATAAAAATTATTAGAGTTAACACATTGAGCAAGGCCAATATCTCCTGCAAAATTCCCAATTTCACATGTTTTAACCAATAAAAGTCAAACATGTTTCAACAGTTAGTAAATAATTATTAACCAAAAAGTTAATAATAGAATCAGTAAGCATTAAAAAAAATCAGGGGATTAATCTAGCAAAAGTTGTACAATATTTCTGCAGTGAAAATTGCAAAACTTTATTCTGAGAAATTGTAAATAGCCTAGAGACTTGGCCTATTCAATATTATACAATTATTGATTTTATCTCAGTTGATCTAAACATTTAATGTAATCCATTTCAGAATCCGGACTCTTTTTGAATGAGAACTATATTAGTCAGGGCTCCTTAGAGAAACAGAACCACTAGAACGAGCATGAATTATAAAGGGGACTTATTGTGTTAGCTTACAGGATGCAGACTGGGCAGCCCAACAGTAGAGGACGCAAGGCTGGAGTCTGAGAGCCCAGGGCTGCTCAGTACACCAGGCTGGATGCCTCGGCAGTCCCAGTCTGGCACTAAAGGCGGAGAGGATTGCTGGAGAGCCGCTGCTCTTGGGTCTGCATGGGAAGGCTGAGGAACCTGGGTTCTAGTGTCCGTGAAGGACGGCAGCAATAGGACAGAGGTGCTTGCCAGTAAGTAGGACCGGCAGCCAGACAAAAGGCTCAACTTACATATGCATGGGGAAAATAACCCCATCCTACACATCATACCTCAGGCCACAGAGAAAAAGATCATTTGCTGATGGCTCATAGATCTAAATGCAAAGGGTAAAACAATTAAGTGTCTAGGAGACAATGTAGAAGAGCATTATTATGATTGTAAGGTAGGAAATGCAGATTCAACATACCTAAGAACACTTACCATAAAAGAGAAGATTAATAGGCTGGGCAAAATTAAAACTAACAAAATTAAAATCACATGCAGTGATAAGGCAGCAGCAGCCTCTGAGAAAATCCCATAGGCCACTCCATATTTAATGCTGAACTATTTAATAACTGTCCCTCTAAAATGAGTAAAGAAGCAAGAATGCCATGCTCATCACTGCTACGAAAGCCAAACCTAAGCCACTGCAGTAAGAAGTAGGAACTCTCCAGGGGAACAGAAACTGATAAGGCACAAGATACCAAGACTAATTGCATTTCCATGTGGCAGCAGTGAGCAATCAAGTATTTTATATTAAATGTTATTAGCAATAGCATCAAAACATGAAATACTTAGGGATAAATTTAATCAAGCACAACACCATACTTGTTCAATGATCGTGATATATTTCTGGTGGCAAAACTTAAACACCATCTAAGTAGGGGCTAGAGAGATGGCTCAGCAGATAATGTGCTTGCCACTCAAGGCTGAGAACCCAAGCTTGGGTCCCTAGAACCCTCAGAAAGCCAGCCGCTGTGACACTAGCCTGTAATCCCACTGTGCATCGAGGTTGAGGAGGGAGGCTAAGACAGGACAGTTGATCAGAAGCTCATGGGCTAACTAGACTGGTGCAGACAGCACAGCCAGCCGTATGGCGCCCTGCCTCAGACAGGGTGGAGGGCAAGGACTGACCAGAGTTACCGTCTCAGTTCCACCCATGTTCCATGGCACCTGCACTTACACATGTGGACACATTCGCACACATACACAGACCACAGTTGCACTTTTAAAGTTTATCATCACTACTTGTGTGTGGGAGGTGGGGACTGTGCGCCTGTGCAGCCAGAGGACCATTGTGGGGTGTCGGTCCCCTCCTCTCACATTGTCTGAAATAAGATCTCTCCTGCTGCCTTGCTACTGGGAGGGCTGGCCTTAGCGATGAGCTTCGGGGGTCTGCTGACTCTGCCTCCCTTTGACATAGGTATGTTGGGATCACAGACAGGTGTGTCATACCACTTTTGCATCAAGACTTTGTGTGGGTGCTAGAATTCAAATTCTGGTTAGCAAGCTTGCAGAACAACTGAGCCATCTCCTCAGCCCTATAGTTGTATTTTGAAGTCCCAATGACCTATAGATTTTATAAAATTTTATTTTATTTATTTAGTTATTTACTTGACAGAGAAAGAAAGAGGGAGGGAGGGAGAGTGAGAGAGAGAGAATGGATATGCCAGGGCCTCCAGACACTGCAATCTAAGACACATGTGCCACCTTGTACATCTGGTTTATGTGAGTACTGAGGAATCGAACCTGTGTTCTTAGGCTGAGCAGGCAAGCACCTTAACTGCTAATCCATCTCTTCTAACTTATAACTTATAGTTTTGACATATTTAAATAAAAATATCACATGCTATCACCAAGTACACTAGTTGGATGATAAAAATAATTAAATTTTTAATCTACTTGCAGCAATACATATTATTAAAAAGAAACAATACATAAATAGTAGTGGACAAATTCAATAGACCCGCAGCACATGGACTGATCTAATAATAAAAGATTCTCCACCGCAAGCCGGATCTAGTGGTGCACACCTTTAATCCCAGCACTCAGGAGGCAGAGGTAGGTTGATCATCATGAGTTTGAGGCCACCCTGAAACTACATAGTAAATTCCAGGTCAGCCTGGGCTAGAGTGAGATCCTTGAAAACAACAACAACAAAAAAAAAAAAAAAATCCTCTACCATGAGCCAAACCCATATTGCATTTATTGCAAATACTTGAACACCCTGGCAGCTGGTTGTGGCACAGCCTCTCCAGTGTCCTCTCTGGGTTCTGAGGAGGAACAAAACCTCTCCTAGTGCTGGGTGGACACAAGCCCGTTCCCAAGCCATGGCTTTCACAGGCTCCTCTATCTACCCCAGCCAGCCTTGGAGAGGGGGAAATGCTGGCATTCTGATGATGGCAGAGACAGGAAAGGGGCCCACTGGGATGGGGATTGCCTCACTAACTTAACAGGTCAAGACCTCAGTCATGCCCAGGAGACATGACGTAACCATCTGTATGGGTCAGGTTCTCAAAAGGAGCAGAACTGATAGAATGCAAACACATATTTTCAATCTATATAGTGAAGGGCTTTATTAGATTGGCTTTATGATACACGCTGAGCAGCTCAACAGTGGCCGTGCAGGCTGGAGGGCCAGAGAACCCAGGAGTTTCCCAGCCCATGAGCCTGGATGCTTCAGCAGTCCCAACCAGGCCCTGAAGGCTTGAGGATGCCTATAGAGCTGCTGCTCTTCAGCTCTCATTAGAGGGTTGAAAAAGCAGCAACAGGGTAGGCACGCCAGCCAGCAAGGAGCGCAGGCATCCACGCAAAGCTGCCATGTTTCCTGGGACCTGTTTGTACAAAGGGTGCCCCCAGAAGGTCTCCTCCCTCAGTAAATCTTTTCCGGAAACACCCTCACTAACCTGTCAAAGAGGAATGTCTCCTGCTTGGTTCCTGATCCAATCTAGCTTACAATAGAAATCAGCCTTCGCACCAACCATTCATCGAAAGAAAATAGATGCAGAGCCTGACACACTGGCCGGTCGCCTGTACATGCCAGGGTAGGACCCAGCCCAGCACTGCCAGCTCTCCGCAGCTGAACTTCACACCCATCCAGGAAGTCAGCAAAGTAATGCAGTTAACTTCCTCAAGAAAACGCACAGCCCTTGTTCATGGATCTGCCTAAGCATCCATTTTTCTTCAGGTCGCATTATCAGTATTGCTTAAGTGTGTTTAATATTAACACCACTTCATCTAGCTTTCCTGGAGCCTCCATTTGTTTTCATTGGCCTGTGGGAAGCCCTGTGAGCTCACGGCCATAAAAGCTGGGTGCACACACAGGATGCGTTGGATCTGGTTTCCAAGCCTAATCCAGAAAAGAATTTCCTGCTGACCACTCTCACTTTTGTTCCCGAGACATTTGGAAATAACATTCTCAGGACAGACATTGCCAAGCATCGAACAAAACTTCCTAGCACGTGAATAACACCTTCTTGGGTAGCAGCTGGTGCAGCCCTGGCAAACGAGGTGGTTTGGCTACCCCGGCAGAGCCATCTCCAGACCCACACCATCCGTGCGCCGAAAACATGCTCTACTGCTGGGATTTCCTCCAAGCCTGCAGAAATGGCAGAGAAACGATGACTTATGGAGGTGAGCACCCCAGAGCCAGTCATGGTCCAGGGCTTTCCTGAACCACAAGGCCCTGTCAGCAACCACCCAGGCTGCTCCACAGATGTGACACATCTGCACACCCGCCAGAGTGACAGTCTAGGCACTTTGGGAGCAGATGTTTCATGGTAGGACCTTCATGTGACTTCTCCAGGTCAAGGAAAAAAAAACAGCCTCTATAGAGACTTAGTCTACTTGCAGTGAAAGAAACAAGACCTCTTTTCTTTTATTTTTTTTTTCTTGGAAAGTAATCATACCACAAAAGTCACTTTGCACGAGGCTTGCTAAACATCTGTAGAAAGACTGAAGATTCATGAAACCCAGTGCACCTGTGGCTGTTTGATGACAAGCAAGAAATCCAAAGACCTGAAAAGCCTTGAACTTGACACAGATGTCCCAATCCAAGGAGGCAGCTCAGTGCCTGAGGGCTTGCTGAGCGAGCGTTACTGCCTGTGTTCCTATCTCCAGACCTGACCCAAAGCCAGTGCATAGTCACCTCCTTGTTACTGAGCAAAAACACAGAGACCTCTTAGGGGAGAACAAGGTTGACTTCAGGCTGACAGTTTTGAGGGACATTCCATCGTGGGGTAGAAAGCATGGCCCAGCAGAGGCCTGGGTGTCACATCTTGTCACATCTGCTGGGAGGGAGCGGCAAGTGTGAGCTCTGACAAAGGGGGCTATAACACCTCGTGGGCCACCCCATGTGACACACCTCCTTCAGCAAGGCTTCACCTCCAAAGCTGGTGATTAAGTATGGGAGTGAATCACAAACAATTGAGGCTACCAGGATGTTTCATATTCAAATGACCACAGATGGATACCATAGCACCAGCAAATATAATACTAGGGTGTCTGGCTGAGAAGGGAGATGGAAACAAGAGAACCCTCCAGAATCCCCTTGAGACAGCTAGCCTGGCAAGCCCAGTGGTAGAGAACAGGAGACTCTACCTCAAACAAGGTAGAAGGGGAGGAATGACACTGAGTTTCCTCTGACCTCCACATGTGTGCTGTGACATGCCTGCCCATTCGCACACATATGAACATGCACACACACCAAAAAAAAAAAAAAAAAGATGTCTTATATAGCCTTGCTTGTAAATTAAAACAAACCAAAAAGAGATGGGACTATTGACTCAATAATAAAATTTGATCACATCTTAAAGTTGAAATCATCTGCTTGCATTCCCAGATTATTTGTCAGTCATATGTTGATGCATGTCTGAAAATTTATTAGACTCTGTAAAACAAATCATTAAGCAGGGAGAGGCTCAGAGCCTCACACTCCCTGACCCCACGTAACCCTCTCATCATGCTGAAGTGCGCTAACAAACAAAAGAGAAATTAGCTCTTTTGTTCTCAGGACTGTCAAGGAGGTTAGTTC